>NC_133532.1:124383658-124491886 GCF_048544455.1 Silene latifolia | reverse complement strand
TTCGTTGGTGCTCAAACTTTGCGTGGCCGCTTTATCTGACCCGGGGAGCTTTCTATGTGATTTCCGGATAATTTTTTTCAGGGACCCCGGAATCTCGAAAAACCGTGTATTATACACTTCAATTTCAGCCGTTCGGAAGGTCGTACCGGACCGTGTTACTTTTTCTCCCTGTTTTTCAATCACGCGTACGAGCTTATTTCAGAAATCAACCTGTTCGATTTCAGCCTCAAATAACGAGCTTTAACACATTTTTCACGATAATCCGAATTTCGGCGAATGCTGGTTTGTGGCACACCGGCACCCCCAAATGTCTTCCGTTGGTGCTCAAACTTTGCGTGGCCGCTTTATCTGACCCGAGGAACTTTCTATGTGATTTCCGGAGAATTTTGTTCCGGACCTGTGAATCCCGAAAAAACCGTGTATTATACACTTCAATTTCAGCCGTTCGGAAGGTCGTACTGACCGTGTTTCTTTTTCTCCCTCTTTTTCAATCACGCGTCCGAGCTCATTTAAGGACTCAACCTGTTCGATTTCAGCCTCAAATAACGAGCTTTAACACATTTTTCACGATAATCCGAATTTCGGCGAATGCTGGTTTGTGGCACACCGGCACCCCAAATGTCTTCCGTTGGTGCTCAAACTTTGCGTGGCCGCTTTATCTGACCCGAGGAACTTTCTATGTGATTTCCGGTGAATTTTGTTCCGGGACCCCGGAATCCCGAAAAACCGTGTATTATACACTTCAATTTCAGCCGTTCGGAAGGTCGTACCGGACCGTGTTTCTTTTTCTCCCTGTTTTTCAATCACACGTCCGAGCTCATTTCAGGAATCAACCTGTTCGATTTCGGTTTCAAATAACGTGCTTTAACACATTTTTCACGATAATCCGAGATTCGGCGAATGCTCGTTTGTGGCACACCGGCACCCCCAAATGTCTTCCGTTGGTGCTTCAACTTTGCGTGGCCTCTTTATCTGACCCGAGGAACTTTCTATGTGATTTCCGGATAATTTTGTTAGGGACCTGAATCCCGAAAACCGTGTATTATACACTTCAATTTCAGCCGTTCGGAAGGTCGTACCGGACCCTGTTTCTTTTTCTCCCTGTTTTTCAATCACGCGTCCGAGCTCATTTCAGGAATCAACCTGTTCGATTTCAGTTTCAAATAACGAGCTTTAACACATTTTTCACGATAATCCGAAGTTTCGGCGAATCTTTGGTTTTCAGGCACACCGGCACCCACAAATGTCTTCCGTTGGTGCTCAAACTTTGCGTGGCCGCTTTATCTGACCCGAGGAACTTTCGATGTGATTACGAGAGAATTTTGTTCCGGGACCCCGGAATCCCGAAAAACCGTGTATTATACACTTCAATTTCAGCCGTTCGGAAGGTCGTACCGGTCCCTGTTTCTTTTTCTCCCTCTTTTTAAATCACGCGTCCGAGCTCATTTAAGGACTCAACCTGTTCGATTTCAGCCTCAAATAACGAGCTTTAACACATTTTTCACGATAATCCGAGTTTCGGCGAATGCTGGTTTGTGGCACACCGGCACCCCCAAATGTCTTCCGTTGGTGCTCAAACTTTGCGTGGCCGCTTTATCTGACCCGAGGAACTTTCTATGTGATTTCCGGAGAATTTTGTTCTGGGACCCCGGAATCCCGAAAAACCGTGTATTATACACTTCAATTTCAGCCGTTCGGAAGGTCGGGACTGGCCCCTGTTTCTTTTTCTCCCTGTTTTTAAATCACGCATCCGAGCTCATTTCAGGACTCAACCTGTTCGATTTCAGCCTCAAATAACGAGCTTTAACACATTTTTCACGATAATCCGAGTTTCGGCGAATGCTGGTTTGTGGCACACCGGCACCCCCAAATGTTTTCCGTTGGTGCTCAAACTTTGCGTGCCCGCTTTATCTGACCCGGGGAGCTTTCTATGTGATTTCCGGATAATTTTGTTCCGGGACCCCGGAATCCCGAAAAACCGTGTATTATACACTTCAATTTCAGCCGTTCGGAAGGTTGTACCGGACCCTGTTTCTTTTTCTCCATGTTTTTTAATCACGCGTCCGAGCTCATTTCAGGACTCAACCTGTTCAATTTCAGTTTCAAATAACGAGCTTTAACACATTTTTCACGATAATTCGAGTTTCGGCGAATGCTGGTTTGTGGTACACCGGCACCCCCAAATGTCTTCCGTTGATGCTCAAACTTTGCGTGGCCGCTTTATCTGACCCGAGGAACTTTCTATGTGATTTCCGGTGAATTTTGTTCCGGGACCCCGGAATCCCAAAAACCGTGTATTATACACTTCAATTTCAGCCGTTCGGAAGGTCGTACCGGTCCCTGTTTCTTTTTCTCCCTCTTTTTCAATCACGCGTCCGAGCTCATTTAAGGACTCAACCTGTTCGATTTCAGCCTCAAATAACGAGCTTTAACACATTTTTCACGATAATCCGAATATCGGCGAATGCTGGTTTGTGGCACACCGGCACCCCCAAATGTCTTCCGTTGGTGCTCAAACTTTGCGTGGCCGCTTTATCTGACCCGGGGAGCTTTCTATGTGATTTCCGGATAATTTTGTTCCGGGACCCCGGAATCTCGAAAAACCGTGTATTATACACTTCAATTTCAGCCGTTCGGAAGGTCGTACCGGACCGTGTTTCTTTTTCTCCCTGTTTTTCAATCACGCGTCCGAGCTCATTTCAGGAATCAACCTGTTCGATTTCAGCCTCAAATAACGAGCTTTAACACATTTTTCACGATAATCCGAATTTCGGCGAATGCTGGTTTCTGGCACACCGGCACCCCAAATGTCTTCCGTTGGTGCTCAAACTTTGCGTGGCCGCTTTATCTGACCCGAGGAACTTTCTATGTGATTTCCGGAGAATTTTGTTCCGGGACCCCGGAATCCCGAAAAACCGTGTATTATACACTTCAATTTCAGCCGTTCGGAAGGTCGTACCGGACCCTGTTTCTTTTTCTCCCTGTTTTTCAATCACGCGTCCGAGCTCATTTCAGGAATCAACCTGTTCGATTTCAGCCTCAAATAACGAGTTTTAACACATTTTTCACGATAATCCGAGATTCGGCGAATGCTTGTTTGTGGCACACCGGCACCCCCAAATGTCTTCCGTTGGTGCTCAAACTTTGCGTGGCCTCTTTATCTGACCCGAGGAACTTTCTATGTGATTTCCGGATAATTTTGTTCCGGGACTCCGGAATCCCGAAAAACCGTGTATTATACACTTCAATTCAGCCGTTCGGAAGGTCGTACCGGACCCTGTTTCTTTTTCTCCCTGTTTTTCAACCACGCGTCCGAGCTCATTTCAGGACTCAACCTGTTCGATTTCAGTTTCAAATAACGAGTTTTAACACATTTTTCACGATAATCCGAATTTCGGCGAATGCTGGTTTCTGGCACACCGGCACCCAGAAATGTCTTCCGTTGGTGCTCAAACTTTGCGTGGCCGCTTTATCTGACCCGAGGAACTTTCTATGTGATTTCCAGAGAATTTTGTTCCGGGACCCCGGAATCCCGAAAAACCGTGTATTATACACTTCAATTTCAGCCGTTCGGAAGGTCGTACCGGTCCCTGTTTCTTTTTCACCCTCTTTTTAAATCACGCGTCCGAGCTCATTTAAGGACTCAACCTGTTCGATTTCAGCCTCAAATAACGAGCTTTAACACATTTTTCACGATAATTCGAGTTTCGGCGAATGCTGGTTTGTGGCACACCGGCACCCCCAAATGTCTTCCGTTGGTGCTCAAACTTTGCGTGGCCGCTTTATCTGACCCGAGGAACTTTCTATGTGATTTCCGGTGAATTTTGTTCCGGGACCCCGGAATCCCGAAAAACCGTGTATTATACACTTCAATTTCAGCCGTTCGGAAGGTCGTACCGGTCCCTGTTTCTTTTTCTCCCTGTTTTTAAATCACGCATCCGAGCTCATTTCAGGACTCAACCTGTTCGATTTCAGCCTCAAATAACGAGCTTTAACACATTTTTCACGATAATCCGAGTTTCGGCGAATGCTGGTTTGTGGCACACCGGCACCCCCAAATGTCTTCCGTTGGTGCTCAAACTTTGCGTGGCCGCTTTATCTGACCCGAGGAACTTTCTATGTGATTTCCGGAGAATTTTGTTCCGGGACCCAGGAATCCTGAAAAACCGTGTATTATACACTTCAATTTCAGCCGTTCGGAAGGTCGTACCGGTCCCTGTTTCGTTTTCTCCCTCTTTTTCAATCACGCGTCCGAGCTCATTTAAGGACTCAACCTGTTCGATTTCAGCCTCAAATAACGAGCTTTAACACATTTTTCACGATAATCCGAATATCGGCGAATGCTGGTTTGTGGCAAACCGGCACCCCCAAATGTCTTTCGTTGGTGCTCAAACTTTGCGTGGCCGCTTTATCTGACCCGGGGAGCTTTCTATGTGATTTCCGGATAATTTTTTTCAGGGACCCCGGAATCTCGAAAAACCGTGTATTATACACTTCAATTTCAGCCGTTCGGAAGGTCGTACCGGACCGTGTTACTTTTTCTCCCTGTTTTTCAATCACGCGTACGAGCTTATTTCAGGAATCAACCTGTTCGATTTCAGCCTCAAATAACGAGCTTTAACACATTTTTCACGATAATCCGAATTTCGGCGAATGCTGGTTTGTGGCACACCGGCACCCCCAAATGTCTTCCGTTGGTGCTCAAACTTTGCGTGGCCGCTTTATCTGACCCGAGGAACTTTCTATGTGATTTCCGGAGAATTTTGTTCCGGGACCCAGGAATCCTGAAAAACCGTGTATTATACACTTCAATTTCAGCCGTTCGGAAGGTCGTACCGGTCCCTGTTTCTTTTTCTCCCTGTTTTTCAATCACGCGTCCGAGCTCATTTAAGGACTCAACCTGTTCGATTTCAGCCTCAAATAACGAGCTTTAACACATTTTTCACGATAATCCGAATATCGGCGAATGCTGGTTTGTGGCACACCGGCACCCCCAAATGTCTTTCGTTGGTGCTCAAACTTTGCGTGGCCGCTTTATCTGACCCGGGGAGCTTTCTATGTGATTTCCGGATAATTTTTTTCAGGGACCCCGGAATCTCGAAAAACCGTGTATTATACACTTCAATTTCAGCCGTTCGGAAGGTCGTACCGGACCGTGTTACTTTTTCTCCCTGTTTTTCAATCACGCGTCCGAGCTTATTTCAGGAATCAACCTGTTCGATTTCAGCCTCAAATAACGAGCTTTAACACATTTTTCACGATAATCCGAATTTCGGCGAATGCTGGTTTCTGGCACACCGGCACCCACAAATGTCTTCCGTTGGTGCTCAAACTTTGCGTGGCCGCTTTATCTGACCCGAGGAACTTTCGATGTGATTACCAGAGAATTTTGTTCCGGGACCCCGGAATCCCGAAAAACCGTGTATTATACACTTCAATTTCAGCCGTTCGGAAGGTCGTACCGGTCCCTGTTTCTTTTTCACCCTCTTTTTAAATCACGCGTCCGAGCTCATTTAAGGACTCAACCTGTTCGATTTCAGCCTCAAATAACGAGCTTTAACACATTTTTCACGATAATTCGAGTTTCGGCGAATCTTTGGTTTCAGGCACACCGGCACCCCAAATGTCTTCCGTTGGTGCTCAAACTTTGCGTGGCCGCTTTATCTGACCCGGGGAACTTTCTATGTGATTTCCAGTGAATTTTGTTCCGGGACCCCGGAATCCCGAAAAACCGTGTATTATACACTTCAATTTCAGCCGTTCGGAAGGTCGTACCGGTCCCTGTTTCTTTTTCTCCCTGTTTTTAAATCACGCATCCGAGCTCATTTCAGGACTCAACCTGTTCGATTTCAGCCTCAAATAACGAGCTTTAACACATTTTTCACGATAATCCGAGTTTCGGCGAATGCTGGTTTGTGGCACACCGGCACCCCCAAATGTCTTCCGTTGGTGCTCAAACTTTGCGTGGCCGCTTTATCTGACCCGAGGAACTTTCTATGTGATTTCCGGAGAATTTTGTTCCGGGACCCCGGAATCCCGAAAAACCGTGTATTATACACTTCAATTTCAGCCGTTCGGAAGGTCGTACCGGTCCCTGTTTCGTTTTCTCCCTCTTTTTCAATCACGCGTCCGAGCTCATTTAAGGACTCAACCTGTTCGATTTCAGCCTCAAATAACGAGCTTTAACACATTTTTCACGATAATCCGAATATCGGCGAATGCTGGTTTGTGGCACACCGGCACCCCCAAATGTCTTTCGTTGGTGCTCAAACTTTGCGTGGCCGCTTTATCTGACCCGGGGAGCTTTCTATGTGATTTCCGGATAATTTTTTTCAGGGACCCCGGAATCTCGAAAAACCGTGTATTATACACTTCAATTTCAGCCGTTCGGAAGGTCGTGACGGACCGTGTTACTTTTTCTCCTCGTTTTTCAATCACGCGTACGAGCTTATTTCAGGAATCAACCTGTTCGATTTCACCTCAAATAACGAGCTTTAACACATTTTTCACGATAATCCGAATTTCGGCGAATCTTCGGTTTCAGGCACACCGGCACCCCCAAATGTCTTCCGTTGGTGCTCAAACTTTGCGTGGCCGCTTTATCCGACCCGAGGAACTTTCTATGTGATTTCCGGAGAATTTTGTTCCGGACCGTGAATCTGAAAAACCGTGTATTATACACTTCAATTTGAGCCGTTCGGAAGGTCGTACCGGTCCCCGTTTTTTTTTCTCCTCTTTTTCAATCACGCGTCCGAGCTCATTTAAGGACTCAACCTGTTCGATTTCAGCCTCAAATAACGAGCTTTAACACATTTTTCACGATAATCCGAATATCGGCGAATGCTGGTTTGTGGCACACCGGCACCCCCAAATGTCTTTCGTTGGTGCTCAAACTTTGCGTGGCCGCTTTATCTGACCCGGGGAGCTTTCTATGTGATTTCCGGATAATTTTTTCGGGACCCGGAATCTCGAAAAACCGTGTATTATACACTTCAATTTCAGCCGTTCGGAAGGTCGTACCGGACCGTGTTACTTTTTCTCCCTGTTTTTCAATCACGCGTACGAGCTTATTTCAGGAATCAACCTGTTCGATTTCAGCCTCAAATAACGAGCTTTAACACATTTTTCACGATAATCCGAATTTCGGCGAATACTGGTTTCTGGCACACCGGCACCCACAAATGTCTTCCGTTGGTGCTCAAACTTTGCGTGGCCGCTTTATCTGACCCGAGGAACTTTCGATGTGATTTCCGGAGAATTTTGTTCCGGGACCCCGGAATCCCGAAAAACCGTGTATTATACACTTCAATTTCAGCCGTTCGGAAGGTCGTACCGGTCCCTGTTTCTTTTTCTCCCTCTTTTTCAATCACGCGTCCGAGCTCATTTAAGGACTCAACCTGTTCGATTTCAGCCTCAAATAACGAGCTTTAACACATTTTTCACGATAATCCGAATATCGGCGAATGCTGGTTTGTGGCACACCGGCACCCCCAAATGTCTTCCGTTGGTGCTCAAACTTTGCGTGGCCGCTTTATCTGACCCGGGGAACTTTCTATGTGATTTCCGGAGAATTTTGTTCCGGGACCCCGGAATCCCGAAAAACCGTGTATTATACACTTCAATTTCAGCCGTTCGGAAGGTCGTACCGGACCGTGTTTCTTTTTCTCCCTGTTTTTCAATCACGCGTCCGAGCTCATTTCAGGAATCAACCTGTTCGATTTCAGCCTCAAATAACGAGCTTTAACACATTTTTCACGATAATCCGAATTTCGGCGAATGCTGGTTTGTGGCACACCGGCACCCCAAATGTCTTCCGTTGGTGCTCAAACTTTGCGTGGCCGCTTTATCTGACCCGAGAAACTTTCTAAGTGATTTCCGGTGAATTTTGTTCCGGGACCCTGCAATCCCGAAAAACCGTGTATTATACACTTCAATTTCAAATGCTCGGAAGGTCGTACATCGGTCCCCTGTTTCTTTTTCTCCTCTTTTTAAATCACGCGTCCGAGCTCATTTAAGGACTCAACCTGTTCGATTTCAGCCTCAAATAACGAGCTTTAACACATTTTTCACGATAATCCGAGTTTTCGGCGAATCTTTGGTTTGTGGCACACCGGCACCCCAAATGTCTTCCGTTGGTGCTCAAACTTTGCGTGGCCGCTTTATCTAACCCGAGGAACTTTCTATGTGATTTCCGGAGAATTTTGTTCCGGACCCTGAAATCCCGAAAACCGTGTATTATACACTTCAATTTCAGCCGTTCGGAAGGTCGTACCGGTCCCTGTTTCTTTTTCTCCCTCTTTTTCAATCACGCGTCCGAGCTCATTTAAGGACTCAACCTGTTCGATTTCAGCCTCAAATAACGAGCTTTAACACATTTTTCACGATAATCCGAATATCGGCGAATGCTGGTTTGTGGCACACCGGCACCCCAAATGTCTTCCGTTGGTGCTCAAACTTTGCGTGGCCGCTTTATCTGACCCGAGGAACTTTCTATGTGATTTCCGTAGAATTTTGTTCCGGGACCCGGAATCCCGAAAAACCGTGTATTATACACTTCAATTTCAAATTGTTCGGAAGGTCACGGACCCTGTTTCCTTTTCTCCCTGTTTTTCAATCACGCGTCCGAGCTCATTTGAGGAATCAACCTGTTCGATTTCAGCCTCAAATAACGAGCTTTAACACATTTTTCACGATAATCCGAGATTCGGCGAATGCTTGTTTGTGGCACACCGGCACCCCCAAATATCTTCCGTTGGTGCTCAAACATTGCGTGGCCTCCTTATCTGACCCGAGGAGCTTTCTATGTGATTTCCGGATAATTTTGTTCCGGGACCCCGGAATCCCGAAAAACCGTGTATTATACACTTCAATTTCAGCCGTTCGGAAGGTAATTGACCGTTTCTTTTTCTCCCTGTTTTTCAATCACGCGTCCGAGCTCATTTCAGGACTCAACCTGTTCAATTTCAGTTTCAAATAACGAGCTTTAACACATTTTTCACGATAATTCGAGTTTCGGCGAATGCTGGTTTGTGGCACACCGGCACCCCCAAATGTCTTCCGTTGGTGCTCAAACTTTGCGTGGCCGCTTTATCTGACCCGAGGAACTTTCTATGTGATTTCCGGTGAATTTTGTTCCGGGACCCCGGAATCCCGAAAAACCGTGTATTATACACTTCAATTTCAGCCGTTCGGAAGGGCGTACCGGTCCCTGTTTCTTATTCTCCCTGTTTTTAAATCACGCATCCCAGCTCATTTCAGGACTCAACCTGTTCGATTTCAGCCTCAAATAACGAGCTTTAACACATTTTTCACGATAATCCGAATTTCGGCGAATGCCGGTTTGTGGCACACCGGCACCCCCAAATGTCTTCCGTTGGTGCTCAAACTTTGCGTGGCCGCTTTATCTGACCCGAGAAACTTTCTATGTGATTTCCGGAGAATTTTGTTCCGGATCCCGAATCCGAAAACCGTGTATTATACACTTCAATTTCAAACCGTTCGGAAGGTCGTACCGGGTCCTGTTTCTTTTTCTCCCTGTTTTTCAATCACGCGTCCGAGCTCATTTCAGGAATCAACCTGTTCGATTTCAGCCTCAAATAACGAGCTTTAACACATTTTTCACGATAATCCGAGTTTCGGCGAATGCTGATTTGTGGCACACCGGCACCCCCAAATGTCTTCCGTTGGTGCTCAAACTTTGCATGGCCGCTTTATCTGACCCGAGGAACTTTCTATGTGATTTCCGGAGAATTTTGTTCCGGACCCCGGAATCCCGAAAAACCGTGTATTATACACTTCAATTTCAGCCGTTAAGAAGGTCGTATCGGACCCTATTTCTTTTTCTGCCTGTTTTTCAATCACGCGTCCGAGCTCATTTCAGGAATTAGCCTGTTCGATTTCAGCCTCAAATAGCGAGCTTTAACACATTTTTCACGATAATCCGAGTTTCGGAGAATACTGGTTTGTGGCACACCGGCACTCCTAAATGTCTTCCGTTGGTGCTGAAACATTGCGTTGCCGCTTTATCTGACCCGACGAACTTTCTATGTGATTTCCGGAGTATTTTGTTCCGGGACCCCGGAATCCCGAAAAACCGTGTATTATACACTTCAATTTCAGCCGTTCGGAAGGTCGTACCGGACCATGTTTCTTTTTCTCCCTGTTTTTCAATCACGCGTCCGAGCTCATTTCAGGAATCAACCTGTTCGATTTCAGCCTCAAATAACGAGCTTTAACACATTTTTCACGATAATCCGAATTTCGACGAAGGCTGGTTTGTGGCACACCGGCACCCCCAAATGTCTTCCGTTGGTGCTCAAACTTTGCGTGGCCGCTTTATCTGACCCGAGAAACTTTCTATGTGATTTCCGGAGAATTTTGTTCCGGGACCTCGGAATCCCGAAAAACCGTGTATTATACACTTCAATTTCAGCCGTTCGGAAGGTCGTACCGGACTCGTTTTTTTTCTCCCGTTTTTCAATCACGCGTCCGAGCTCATTTCAGGAATCAACCTGTTCGATTTCAGCCTCAATAACGAGCTTTAACACATTTTTCACGATAATCCGAGATTCGGCGAATGCTTGTTTGTGGCACACCGGCACCCCCAAATGTCTTCCGTTGGTGCTCAAACTTTGCGTGGCCGCTTTATCTGACCCGAGAAACTTTCTATGTGATTTCCGGTGAATTTTGTTCCGGACCCCGAATCCCGAAAACCGTGTATTATACACTTCAATTTCAGCCGTTCGGAAGGTCGTACCGGACCGTGTTTCTTTTTCTCCCTGTTTTTCAATCACGCGTCCGAGCTCATTTCAGGAATCAACCTGTTCGATTTCAGCCTCAAATAACGAGCTTTAACACATTTTTCACGATAATCCGAATTTCGGCGAATGCTGGTTTCTGGCACACCGGCACCCCCAAATGTCTTCCGTTGGTGCTCAAACTTTGCGTGGCCGCTTTATCTGACCCGAGAAACTTTCTAAGTGATTTCCGGTGAATTTTGTTCCGGGACCCGGAATCCCGAAAAACCGTGTATTATACACTTCAATTTCAGCCGTTCGGAAGGTCGTACCGGTCCCTGTTTCTTTTTCTCCCTCTTTTTAAATCAAGCGTCCGAGCTCATTTAAGGACTCAACCTGTTCGATTTCAGCCTCAAATAACGAGCTTTAACACATTTTTCACGATAATTCGAGTTTCGACGAATGCTGGTTTGTGGCACACCGGTACCCCCAAATGTCTTCCGTTGGTGCTAAAACTTTGCGTGGCCGCTTTATCTAACCCGAGGAACTTTCTATGTGATTTCCGGAGAATTTTGTTCCGGGACCCCGGAATCTCGAAAACCGTGTATTATACACTTCAATTTCAGCCGTTCGGAAGGTCGTACCGGTCCCTGTTTCTTTTCCTCCCTCTTTTTCAATCACGCGTCCGAGCTCAATAAGGACTCAACCTGTTCGATTTCAGCCTCAAATAACGAGCTTTAACACATTTTTCACGATAATCCGAATATCGACGAATGCTGGTTTGTGGCACACCGGTACCCCCAAATGTCTTCCGTTGGTGCTCAAACTTTGCGTGGCCGCTTTATCTGACCCGAGGAACTTTCTATGTGATTTCCGGTGAATTTTGTTCCGGGACCCCGGAATCCCGAAAAACCGCGTATTATACACTTCAATTTCAGCCGTTCGGAAGGTCGTACCGGACCCTGTTTCCTTTTCTCCCTGTTTTTCAATCACGCGTCCGAGCTCATTTGAGGAATCAACCTGTTCGATTTCATCCTCAAATAACGAGCTTTAACACATTTTTCACGATAATCCGAGATTCGGCGAATGCTTGTTTGTGGCACACCGGCACCCCCAAATATCTTCCGTTGGTGCTCAAACATTGCGTGGCCTCCTTATCTGACCCGAGGAGCTTTCTATGTGATTTCCGGATAATTTTGTTCCGGGACCCCGGAATCCCGAAAAACCGTGTATTATACACTTCAATTTCAGCCGTTCGGAAGGTCGTACCGGACCCTGTTTCTTTTTCTCCCTGTTTTTCAATCACGCGTCCGAGCTCATTTCAGGACTCAACCTGTTCAATTTCAAGTTCAAATAACGAGCTTTAACACATTTTTCACGATAATTCGAGTTTCGACGAATGCTGGTTTGTGGCACACCGGCACCCCCAAATGTCTTCCCTTGGTGCTCAAACTTTGCGTGGCCGCTTTATCTGACCCGAGGAACTTTCTATGTGATTTCCGGTGAATTTTGTTCCGGAATCCCGAAAAACCGTGTATTATACACTTCAATTTCAGCCGTTCGGAAGGTCGTACCGGTCCCTGTTTCTTATTCTCCCTGTTTTTAAATCACGCATCCGAGCTCATTTCAGGACTCAACCTGTTCGATTTCAGCCTCAAATAACGAGCTTTAACACATTTTTCACGATAATCCGAATTTCGGCGAATGCTGGTTTGTGGCACACCGGCACCCCCAAATGTCTTCCGTTGGTGGTCAAACTTTGCGTGGCCGCTTTATCTGACCCGAGAAACTTTCTATGTGATTTCCGGAAAATTTTGTTCCGGGATCCCGGAATCCCGAAAAACCGTGTATTATACACTTCAATTTCAGCCGTTCGGAAGGTCGTACAGGTCCCTGTTTCTTTTTCTCCCTGTTTTTCAATCACGCGTCCGAGCTCATTTCAGGAATCAACCTGTTCGATTTCAGCCTCAAATAACGAGCTTTAACACATTTTTGACGATAATCCGAGTTTCGGCGAATGCTGATTTCTGGCACACCGGCACCCCCAAATGTCTTCCGTTGGTGCTCAAACTTTGCATGGCCGCTTTGTCTGACCCGAGGAACTTTCTATGTGATTTCCGGAGAATTTTGTTCCCGGACCCCGGAATCCCGAAAAACCGTGTATTATACACTTCAATTTCAGCCGTTAAGAAGGTCGTATCGGACCCTATTTCTTTTTTCTCCCTCGTTTTTCAATCACGCGTCCGAGCTCATTTCAGGAATTAGCCTGTTCGATTTCAGCCTCAAATAGCGAGCTTTAACACATTTTTCACGATAATCCGAGTTTCGGAGAATACTGGTTTGTGGCACACCGGCACTCCTAAATGTCTTCCGTTGGTGCTGAAACATTGCGTTGCCGCTTTATCTGACCCGACGAACTTTCTATGTGATTTAGGAGTATTTTGTTAGGGACCGGAATCCGAAAAACCGTGTATTATACACTTCAATTTCAGCCGTTCGGAAGGTCGTACCGGACCGTGTTTCTTTTTCTCCCTGTTTTTCAATCACGCGTCCGAGCTCATTTCAGGAATCAACCTGTTCGATTTCAGCCTCAAATAACGAGCTTTAACACATTTTTCACGATAATCCGAATTTCGACGAATGCTGGTTTGTGGCACACCGGCACCCCCAAATGTCTTCCGTTGGTGCTCAAACTTTGCGTGGCCGCTTTATCTGACCCGAGAAACTTTCTATGTGATTTCCGGTGAATTTTGTTCCGGGACCTCGGAATCCCGAAAAACCGTGTATTATACACTTCAATTTCAGCCGTTCGGAAGGTCGTACCGGACTCTGTTTTTTTTTCTCCCTGTTTTTCAATCACGCGTCTGAGCTCATTTCAGGAATCAACCTGTTCGATTTCAGCCTCAAATACCGAGCTTTAACACATTTTTCTTGATAATCCGAGATTCGACGAATGCTTGTTTGTGGCACACCGGCACCCCCAAATGTCTTCCGTTGGTGCTCAAACTTTGCGTGGCCTCTTTATCTGACCCGAGGAACTTTCTATGTGATTTCCGGATAATTTTGTTCCGAGACCCCGGAATCCCGAAAAACCGTGTATTATACACTTCAATTTCAAATCGTTCGGAAGGTAAACTCGGACCCTGTTTCTTTTTCTCCCTGTTTTTCAATCACGCGTCCGAGCTCATTTCAGGACTCAACCTGTTCAATTTCAGTTTCAAATAACGAGCTTTAACACATTTTTCACGATAATCCGAGTTTCGGCGAATGTTGGTTTCTGGCACACCGGCACCCACAAATGTCTTCCGTTGGTGCTCAAACTTTACGTGGCCGCTTTATCTGACCCGAGGAACTTTCGATGTGATTTTGCAGAATTTTGTTAGGGACCCGGAATCCCGAAAAACCGTGTATTATACACTTCAATTTCAGCCGTTCGGAAGGTCGTACCGGACCCTGTTTCTTTTTCTCCCTGTTTTTCAATCACGCGTCCGAGCTCATTTCAGGACTCAACCTGTTCAATTTCAGTTTCAAATAACGAGCTTTAACACATTTTTTGCGATAATCCGAGTTTCGGCGAATGCTGGTTTCTGGCACACCGGCACTCCCAAATGTCTTCCGTTGGTGCTCAAACTTTGTGTGGCCGCTTTATCTGACCCGAGGAACTTTCTATGTGATTTCCGGAGAATTTTGTTCCGGGACCCCGGAATCCCGAAAAACCGTGTATTATACACTTCAATTTCAGCCGTTCGGAAGGTCGTACCGGTCCCTGTTTCTTTTTCTCCCTGTTTTTCAATCACGCGTCCGAGCTCATTTCAGGACTCAACCTGTTCCATTTCAGTTTCAAATAACGAGCTTTAACACATTTTTCACGATAATCCGAGTTTCGCGAATCTTTGGTTTTGGCAAACCGGCACCCCCAAATGTCTTCCATTGCTGCTCAAAATTTGCGTGGCTGCTTTATCCGACCCGAGAAACTTTCTATGTGATTTCTGGAGAATTTTGTTCGGGACCTCGGAATCCCGAAACACCGTGTATTATACACTTCAATTTCGGCCGTTCGGAAGGTCGACGGTCCCGTGTTTGTTTTTCTCCCTCTTTTTTTAAATCACGCGTCCGAGCTCATTTAAGGACTCAACCTGTTCTATTTCAGCCTCAAATAACGAGCTTTAACACATTTTTCACGATAATCCGAGTTTCGGCGAATGCTGGTTTGTGGCACACCGGCACCCCCAAATGTCTTCCGTTAGTGCTCAAACTTTGTGTGGCCGCTTTATCTGACCCGAGGAACTTTCTATGTGATTTCCGGAGAATTTTGTTCCGGGCCCCCGGAATCCCGAAAAATCGTGTATTTATGCACTTTAATTTCAGCCGTTCGGAAGGTCGTACCGGTCCCTGTTTCTTTTTCTCCCTCTTTTTCAATCACGCGTCCGAGCTCATTTAAGGACTCAACCTGTTCGATTTCAGCCTCAAATAACGAGCTTTAACACATTTTTCACGATAATCCGAGATTCGACGAATGCTGGTTTGTCGCACACCGGCACCCCCAAATGTCTTCCGTTGGTGCTCAAACTTTGCGTGGCCGCTTTATCTGACCCGGGGAGCTTTCTATGTGATTTCCGGAGAATTTTGTTCCGGGAACCTGGAATCCGAAAAACCGTGTATTATACACTTCAATTTCAGCCGTTCGGAAGGTCGTACCGGACCCTGTTTCTTTTTCTCCCTGTTTTTCAATCACGCGTCCGAGCTCATTTCAGGAATCAACCTGTTCGATTTCAGCCTCAAATAACGAGCTTTAACACATTTTTCACGATAATCCGAATTTCGGCGAATGCTGGTTTGTGGCACACCGGCACCCCCAAATGTCTTCCGTTGGTGCTCAAACTTTGCGTGGCCGCTTTATCTGACCCGAGGAACTTTCTATGTGATTTAGGTGAATTTTGTTCGGACCCGGAATCCCGAAAACCGTGTATTATACACTTCAATTTGAGCCGTTCGGAAGGTCGATGCGGTCCTGTTTCTTTTTCTCCTCTTTTTCAATCACGCGTCCGAGCTCATTTAAGGACTCAACCTGTTCGATTTCGGCCTCAAATAACGAACTTTAACACATTTTTCACGATAATCCGAAGGAGTTTCGGCAAATGCTCGTTTTGTGGCACACCAAGCACCCCCAAATGTCTTCCGTTGGTGCTCAAACTTTGCGTGGCCGCTTTATCGACCCGAGGAACTTTCTATGTGATTTCCGGTGAATTTTGCACGGGACCCGGAATCCAAAACCGTGTATTATACACTTCAATTTCGGCCGTTCGGAAGGTCGTAAATCCGGACCTGTTTCCTTTTCTCCTGTTTTTCAATCACGCGTCCGAGCTCATTTCAGAATCAACCTGTTCGATTTCATCCTCAAATAACGAGCTTTAACACATTTTTCACGATAATCCGAGATTCGGCGAATGCTTGTTTGTGGCACACCAGCACCCCCAAATGTCTTCCGTTGGTGCTCAAACATTGCGTGGCCTCCTTATCTGACCCGAGGAGCTTTCTATGTGATTTCCGGATAATTTTGTTCCGGGACCGGAATCTGAAAAACCGTGTATTATACACTTCAATTTCGGCCGTTCGGAAGGTAAATCAGGACCCTGTTTCTTTTTCTCCTGTTTTTCAACAACGCGTCCGAGCTCATTTCAGGACTCAACTGTTCGATTTCGATTTCAAATAACGAACTTTAACACATTTTTCACGATAATCCGAGTTTCGCGAATCTTCGGTTTTGCACACCGGCACCCCCAAATATCTTCCGTTGGTGCTCAAACTTTGCGTGGCCGCTTTATCTGACCCGAGGAACTTTCTATGTGATTTCCGGAGAATTTTGTTCCGGGACCCCGGAATCCCGAAAAACCGTGTATTATACACTTCAATTTCAGCCGTTCGGAAGGTCGTACCGGTCCCTGTTTCTTTTTCTCCCTCTTTTTAAATCACGCGTCCGAGCTCATTTAAGGACTCAACCTGTTCGATTTCAGCCTCAAATAACGAGCTTTAACACATTTTTCACGATAATTCGAGTTTCGACGAATGCTGGTTTGTGACACACCGGCACCCCCAAATGTCTTCCGTTGCTGCTCAAACTTTGCGTGTCCGCTTTATCGACCGAGGAACTTTCTATATGATTTCCGGTGAATTTTGTTAGGGACAAATCCGAAAATCCGTGTATTATACACTTCAATTTCGGCCGTTCGGAAGGTCGTACCGGATCCTGTTTCTTATTCTCCCTGTTTTTCAATCACGCGTCCGAGCTCATTTCAGGACTCAACTGTTCGATTTGACCTCAAATAACGAGCTTTAACACATTTTTCACGATAATCCAATTTGGCGAATCTTTGGTTTTCAGGCACACCGGCACCCCCAAATGTCTTCCGTTGGTGCTCAAACTTTGCGTGGCCGCTTTATCGACCGAGAAACTTTTTATGTGATTTCGAGGAGAATTTTGTTCGGGATCCGGAATCCGAAAAACCGTGTATTATACACTTCAATTTTGACCGTTCGGAAGGTCGTATCGGTCCCTGTTTCTTTTTCTCCCTGTTTTTCAATCACGCGTCCGAGCTCATTTCAGGACTCAACCTGTTCGATTTCAGCCTCAAATAACGAGTTTTAACACATTTTTCACGATACCGAGTTTCGCGAATGCTGGTTTGTGGCACACCGGCACCCCCAAATGTCTTCCGTTGGTGCTCAAACTTTGCGTGGCCTCTTTATCGACCAGGGAGATTTCTATGTGATTTCCGGAGAATTTTGTTCCGGGACTCCGGAATCCCGAAAAACCGTGCATTATACACTTCAATTTCAGCCGTTCGAAAGGTCTTACCAGAACCTGTTTCTTTTTCTCCCTGTTTTTTAACCACGCGTCCGAACTCATTTCAGGAATGAACTTATTCGATTTCAGCCTCAAATAACGAGCTTTAACACATTTTTCACGATAATCCGAGTTTCGACGAATGCTTGTTTGTGGCACACCGGCACCCCCAAATGTCTTCCGTTGGTGCTCAAACTTTGCGTGGACGCTTTATCTGGCCGGAGGAACTTTCTATGTGATTTCCGGAGAATTTTTTTCCGAGATCCCGGAATCCTGAAAAACCGTGTATTATACACTTCAATTTCAGGTAACAGACGAAAGGTCGTCGGACCACATTTCTTTTTTTCTCCTTGTTTTTCAATCACGCGCCCGAGCTCATTTCAGGACTCAACTTGTTCAATTTCGGCTTCAAATAACGAGCTTTAACACATTTTTCACGATAATCCGAGTTTCGGCGAATGCTGGTTTCTGGCACACCGGCACCCCCAAATGTCTTCCATTGGTGCTCAAACTCTGCGTGGCCGCTTTATCTGACCCGAGGAACTTTCTATGTGATTCGTAAACCAGCATTCGTCGAACCTTGGATAATCGTGAAAAATGGACTAATGCTCGTTTAATGCTCGTTATTTGAGGATGAATCGAATAGGTTAACTCCTGAAATAACCTCGGACGCGTGATTGAAAAACAGGGAGAAAAAGAAACCAGGTCCGGTACGACCTCCCGAATGGCTCAAACTAAAGTGTATAATACACGGTTTTTCGGGAGCCCAAGATCCCGGAACAAAATTCTCCGGAAATCACATAGAAAGTTCATCGGGTCAGATAAAGCAGCAACGCAAAATTTGAGTAGCAACGGAAGACATTTGGGGGTGCCGGTATGCTATAAACCAGCATTTGTCGAACCTCGAATAATCGTGAAAAATGGATTAATGCCCGTTTAATTCTCGTTATTTGAGGCTGAATCGAATAGGCTAACTCCTGAAATGACCTCGGGAGAAAAAGAAACCAGGTCCGGTAAGACCTCCTGAACGGCTCAAATTGAAGTGTATAATATACTGTTTTTCGGGAGGCCAGTGTCCCGGAACAAAATTCTACAGAAATAACATAGAAAGTTTCGCGGTTCAGATAAAGAGGCCACGCAAAATTTGAGTAGCAACGGAAGACATTTGGGAGTGCCGGTATGCCACAAACCAGCATTCGTCGAACTTCGGATAATCGTGAAAAATGAATTAATGCTCGTTATTTGAGGCTGAATCGAATAGGTTAACTCCTGAAATGACCTCGGACGTTTGATTGAAAAACCGGGAGAAAAAGAAACCAGGTCCGGTACGAGCTCCCAAACAGTCCAAATTGAAGTGTATACTACACGGTGTTTCGGGAGCCCAGGGTCCCAGAACAAAATTCTCCGGAAATCACATAGAAAGTTCCTCGGGTTATATAAAGCGGTCATGCAAAATTTGAGTAGCAACGAAAGACATTTGGGGGTGCCGGTATGCCATAAACCAGCATTCGTCGAACCTCGGATAATCGTGAAAAATGGATTAATGCTCGTTATTTGAGGCTGAATCGAATAGGTTAACTTCTGAAATGACCTCGGACGCGTGATACAAAAACCGGGATAAAAAGAAACCGGGTCCGAAACTACCTCCCAAACGGCTCAAATTGAAGCAACGGAAGACATTTGGGGGTGTAGGTATGCCATAAACCAACATTCGTCGAACCTCGGATAATCGTGAAAAATGGATTAATGCTCGTTTAATGCTCGTTATTTGAGGCTGAATCCAATAGGTTAACTCCTGAAATGACCTCAGACGCGTGACTGAAAAACCGGGAGAAAAAGAAACCGGGTCCGGTACGACCTCCCGAACATCTCAAATTGAACTGTATATAATACACGGTTTTTCGGGTGCCTAGATCCCGAACCAAAATTCTCCGGAAATCACATAGAAAGTTCCTCGGGTTAGATAAAGCGGCCACGCAAAATTTGAGTAGCAACAGAAGACATTTGGGGGTGTCGGTATGCCATAAACCAGCATTCGTCGAACCTCGGATAATCGTGAAAAATGGATTAATGCTCGTTTAATGCTCGTTATTTGAGGCTGGATTGAATATGTTAACTCCTTAAATGACCTCGGACGCGTGATTGAAAACCGGGAGAAAAAGAAACCGGGTCCGGTACGATATCCCGAACGGCTCAAATTGAAGTGTCTAATACACGGTTTTTCGGGAGCCCAAGGTCCCGGAACAAAATTCTACGGAAATAACATAGAAAGCTCCTCGGGTCAGATAAAGGGGTCATGCAATATTTGAGTAGCAACGGAAGACATTTGGGGGTGCCGGTATGCCATAAACCAATATTCGTCGAACCTCGGATAATCGTGAAAAATGGATTAATGCTCGTTACTTGGGGTTGAATCGAATAGGTTAACTCTTGAAATGACCTCGGGCGCATTATTGTAAAACGGGGAGAAAAAGAAACCGGGTCCGGTACGACCTCCCGAACGGCTCAAATTGAAGTGTATATAATACACGGTTTTTCGGGTGCCCAGGTCCCATAACAAAATTCTCCGAAAATCACATAGAATGTTCCTCGGGTCAGATAAAGCGGCCACGCAAAATTTGAGTAGCAACGGAAGACGTTTGGTAGTGCCGGTATGTCATAAACCAGCATTCGTCGAACCTCGGATAGTCGTGAAAAATGGATTAATGCTCGTTTAATGTTCGTTATTTAAGGGTGGATCGAATAGGTTAACTCCTGAAATATCCTCGGACACGTGATTGAAAAACCGGGAGAAAAATAAACCGGGTCCGATATGACCTCCCGAACGGTTCAAATTGAAGTGTATAATATAATACACAGTTTTTCGGGAACCCAGGGTTCCGGTACAAAATTCTCCGGAAATCACATCGAAAGTTCCTCAGGTCAGATAAAGCGGTCACGCAAAATTTGAGTAGCAACGGAAGACATTTGGGGGTGCCGGTATGCCATAAATCAGCATTCGTCGAACCTCGGATAATCGTGAAAAATGGATTAATGCTCGTTATTTGAGGCTGGATCGAATAGGTTAACTCCTGAAATGCCCTCGGACGCGTGATTGAAAAACCGGGAGAAAAAGAAACCGGGTCCGGGAGGACTTCCCGAATGGCTCAAATTGAATTGTATAATACACGGTTTTTCAGGAGCCCAGGGTCCCAGAACAAAATTCTCCGGAAATCACATAGAAAGTTCCTCAGGTCAGATAAAGCGGCCACGCAAAATTTGAATAGCAACGGAAGATATTTGGGGGTGCCGGTATGCCAAAAACCAGCATTCGTCGAACCTCGGATAATCGTGAAAAATGGATTAATGCTCGTTTAATGCTCGTTATTTGAGAGTGGATCGAATAGGTTAACTCCTAAAATAACCTCGGACACGTGATTGAAAAACCGGGAGAAAAAGAAACCGGGTACGATACTACTTCCGGAACGGCTCAAATTGAAGTGTATAATATAATACACGGTTTTTCGGAAGCCCAGGGCCCCGGAACAAAATTCTCCGGAAATCACATTGAAAGTTCCTCGGGTCAGATAAAGCGGCCACGCAAAATTTGATTAGCAACGGAAGACATTTGGGGATACCGGTATGCCATAAACCAGCATTCGTCGAACCTCGGATAATCGTGAAAAATGGATTAATGCTCGTTTAATGCTCATTATTTGAGGGTGGATCGAATAGGTTAACTCCTGAAATAACCTCGGACACGTGATTGAAAAACCGGGAGAAAAAGAAACCGGGTCCGATACGACCTCCCGAACGGCTCAAATTGAGGTGTATAATATAATACACGGTTTTTCGGGAGCCCAGGGTCCCGGAACAAAATTCTCCGGAAATCACATTGAATGTTCCTCAAGTCAGATAAAGCGGCCACGCAAAATTTGAGTAGCAACGGAAGAACTTTGGGGGTGCCGGTATGGCATAAACCAGCATTCGTCGAACCTCGGATAATCGTGAAAAATGGATTAATGCTCGTTATTTGAGGCTGAATCGAATAGGTTAACTCCTGAACTGACCTCGGAGCGTGATTGAAAAACCGGGAGAAAAAGAAACCGGGTCCGGTATGACCTCCCGAACGGCTCAAATTGAAGTGTATAATACACTGTTTTTCGGGAGTCCAGGGTCCCGGAACAAAATTCTCCGGAAATCACATTGAAAGTTCCTCGGGTCAGATAAAGCGGCCACGCAAAATTTGAGTATCAACGGAAGACATTTCGGGGTGCCGGTATGCCATAAACCAGCATTCGTCGAACCTCGGATAATCGTGAAAAATGGATTAATGCTCGTTTAATGCTCATTATTTGAGGGTGGATCGAATAGGTTAACTCCTGAAATAACCTCGGACACGTGATTGAAAAACCGGGAGAAAAAAAAACCGGGTACGATACTACTTCCCGAAAGGCTCAAATTGAAGTGTATAATATAATACACGGTTTTTCGGGAGCCCAGGGTCCCGGAACAAAATTCTCCGGAAATCACATAGAATGTTCCTCGGGTCAGATAAAGCGGCCACACAAAATTTGAGTAGCAACGGAAGAACTTTGGGGGTGCCGGTATGCCATAAACCAGCATTCGTCGAACCTCGGATAATCGTGAAAAATGGATTAATGCTCGTTATTTGAGGCTGAATCGAATAGGTTAACTCCTGAAATGACCTCGGACGCGTGATTGAAAAATCGGGAGAAAAAGAAACCGGGTCCGGTACGACCTCCCGAACGGCTCAAATTGAAGTGTATAATACACGGTTTTTCGGGAGTCCAGGGTCCCGGAACAAAATTAGAAGGAAATCACATAGAAAATTCCTCGGGTCAGATTAAGCGGCCAAGAAAAATTTGAGTATCAACGGAAGACATTTGGGGGTGTCGGTATGCCATAAACCAGCATTCGTCGAACCTCGGATAATCGTGAAAAATGGATTAATGCTCGTTATTTGAGGCTGAATCGAATAGGTTAACTCCTGAAATGACCTCGGACGCGTGATTGAAAAACAGGGAGAAAAAGAAACCGGGTCCGAAACGACATCACGAACGGCTCAAATTGAAGTGTATCATACACGGTTTTTTGGGAGCCCACGGTCCCAGAACAAAATTCTCCGGAAATCACGTAGAAAGTTCCTCGGGTCAGATAAAGCGGCCATGCAAAATTTGAGTAGCAACGGAAGACATTTGGGGGTGCCGGTATGCCATAAACAAGCATTCGTCGAACCTCGGATAATCGTGAAAAATGGATTAATGCTCGTTTAATGCTCGTTATTTGAGGCTGAATCGAATAGGTTAACTCGTGAAATGACCTCGGACGCGTGATTGAAAAACCGGGAGAAAAAGAAACCTGGTCCGATACGACCTCCCGAACGACTCAAATTGAAGTGTATAATATAATACACGGTTTTTCGGGAGCCCAGGGTCCCGGAACAAAATTCTCCGGAAATCACATTGAAAGTTCCTCGGGTCAGATAAAGCGGCCACGCAAAATTTGAGTATCAATGGAAGATATTTGGGGGTGCTGGTATATGCCATAAACCAGCATTCGTCGAACCTCGGATAATCGTGAAAAATGGATTAATGCTCGTTATTTGAGGCCGAATCGAATAGGTTAACTCCTGAAATGACCTCGGACGTTTGATTGAAAAACCTGGAGAAAAAGAAACCAGGTCCGGTACGAGCTCCCGAACGGTCCAAATTGAAGTGTATACTACACGGTTTTTCGGGAGCCCAGGGTCCCAGAACAAAATTCTCCGGAAATCACATAGAAAGTTCCTCGGGTTATATAAAGCGGTCATGCAAAATTTGAGTAGCAACGGAAGACATTTGGGGGTGCCGGTATGCCATAAACCAGCATTCGTCGAACCTCGGATAATCGTGAAAAGTGGATTAATGCTCGTTATTTGAGGCTTAATCGAATAGGTTAACTCCTGAAAAGACCTCGGACGCGTGATTGAAAATCTAGGAGAAAAATAAACCGGGTCCGGTACGACTTCCCGGAAGGCTCAAGTGTATAATAAACGGTTTTTCGGGAGTCCAGGGTCCCGGAAAAAAATTATCCGGAAATCAAATAGAAAATTTCTCGGGCCAGATAAAGCGGCCACGCAAAATTTGAGTAGAAACGGAGGACATTTGGGGTGCCGGTATGCCATAAACCAACATTCGTCGAACCCCTAATAATCGTGAAAAATGGATTAATGCTCGTTATTTGAGTCTGAATCGAATAGGTTAACTCCTGAAATTACCTCGGGCGCGTGATTGAAAAACCAGGAGAAAAATAATCCGGGTCCGGTACGATCTCCCGAACGGCTCAAATTGAAGTGTATATTACACGGTTTTTCGGGAGCCCAGGGTCCCGGAACAACATTCTCCGGAAATCACTTAGAAAATTCCTCGGGTCAGATAAATGGGCCACGCAAAATTTGAGTATCAACGGAAGACATTTGGGGGTGCCGGTATGACATAAACCAGCATTCGTCGAACCTCAGATAATCGTGAAAAATGGATTAATGCTCGTTTAATGCTCGTTATTTGAGGCTTAATCGAATAGGTTAACTCCTGAAATGACCTCGGACGCGTGATTGAAAAACCGGGAGAAAAAGAAATCAGGTCCGGTACGACCTCCCGAACGGCTCAAATTGAAGTGTATAATACACAGTTTTTCGGGAGCCCAGGGTCCCGGAACAAAATTCTCCGGAAATCACATATAAAGTTGCTCGGGTCAAATAAAGCGGCCATGCAAAATTTGAGTTGCAACGGAAGACATTTGGGGGTGCCGGTATGCCATAAACCAATATTCGTCGAACTTCGGATAGTCGTGAAAAATGAATTAATGCTCGTTTAATGCTCGTAATTTGAGGCTGAATCGAATTGGTTAACTCCTGAAATGACCTCGGACGCGTGATTGAAAAACCGGGAGAAAAAGAAACCGGGTCCGGTACGACCTCCCGAACGGCTCAAATTGAAGTGTATAAATAAAGTAAGTAGTTCCGCACTAATTATTTGCTAAGAGCTGGCAAAAGCTGACCCGACTTGTTCGAAATCAGACTCGACAGAACCCGGAAATTGAGTGAATTGAAACCGACTCGATCCGAATTCGACATGAACCGATAACCGATAAGAACATTATTTTTTCTAACCCGATCCGACCAGTGACCCGTTATTGACTCAACCCCATGGATGACCCGATAATGAACTAACTTAATAACATTGTAAATAACACCAAATTAACATTTATCTTAATTGTTTTCACTTAAAACTACAACTAATACACCTACACAATGTTAAACATAAAATTATACATCAAAAACTAAATACATAGGAAAAGTATATGCTGATAACCTGACCCGACCCGACTTGTCACGCGCTGATGACCCGACCCGAAGATGACGCGACATGAACCGTAACTAGCCCGACAGAACCCGAACCCCATATGACCCGACCCGTTTTAAGTCGACCCGTAACCGACCCGAATGACCAGATTGTCACCTCCAGGTAACACGGTTTTATAATGTACCGAAGATATCTTACCTTAACGCTTTAGATGGAGGTACTATCGATAATATGTTTCAAGGCGGGCCGGTGCAAGCTTGACCTGGCCAAAAATGGGTTGGTTTGTGAAAGTGCGGCTCGGGGCCCGCCCTTCAACAAGATAGCTGTTTTTTTATTGGCCAAGGCGAGCTAGAGTGTTGGACTGTGAAAGTGTGGCTTATGCCCAGCCCGTGGGTGTCAAGAAACTATTTCAACCAAGAGTTTAAATTGATGGTTAGAGTCTCATGTCCACTTTGTACTGTACTCTAACACGACCCCTCACACGAATGCATGTTGCCTGTTGGGGTTGAAGTGTGGATGTAACAACACGCCGCCCCACGCCTGGTGCTTAATATTCCACTTTAGAAATGAGGATGGTGAGATTTCAACCCGTGACATCTCAGTCAGATGGCTCTGATATCATGCCAAAAAACCATTTTAACCAAAAGTTTAAACCGATGGTTGGAGTCTAATGATCGGTTTTATACTCCAACAGTGGGAGAATTTGGGCTATGTCGGATTGGTATAGGGGCTAAATGAGCCGCGAATTTTTAGCTCGATGTGGCAGGACGGGTCAGGAAAGGTCGAGCCGGCTCACCACGGTGTCCACCTCTACCCCGAATACACTAGAATATGAAGAGAAACACACCTCCACCCGGGATGCACTCGAATATGAAAAAGAAATACATTTTCAATTGTTTAGAAAAATCTCTAACAAATTAACTCTTAGAACGTAAATACGTAAACTAGTTATTGTAATGTCTGTAAATCAAGACATACTAAAGTTATCATAAGTCATAACAATCGAACAGTTTCACAATAAACTTATTATTACATGACGGTTGTAAGCCAACATTCATGGTCCTTATGGTGCACAGGTTCAATATTTTCGAGTTCCCTATCATCGTGCCCATAGACACCCATCTTTGCATTAGGAGATGATTTTGAGCTTGCAAATATTGTCCTTAATCTTGTGACATACGGTGAAAATTCATGTATAGGGTAACCTCTCTCGGTAAAAATTGCAAGAGTCTCCAAATTAGGTGAAAACTCCAGTAATTTTTGTACCAGCAGTAAATCAAGTGTCTTGGGCGTGAAGCACGTAAATTTGATCATTTTGAGGAAGGTAAATTGTTTGTCCCATGCATTAATTTTTCCCTCATCAAACAAGTTCCAAAGTTGTCTTCTTTCGTGAAACGAAAATTCGTCAAACTGTTCATGTTTAAAATCAAAAGATTTAATAATTGGACAATAATAATATAATATTATGGAATGGTATCGAGTTTCGGTACCATAATTAACATGTTCAATAATGTAGAGACTATTAAATCGATGGAATCTACATAAAATATGTGAGAAGTTGGTGTCGCGATCAGTGGCGGAGCCAGAATCTTTTATTTGTGGGGTCTATTTTAATGTAATTGTTAATCATTTCTTATTACGGGGTCTTAAAGACATAAAATTTTCAAAATGGACAATTTTAATGATAAAAAACGTCAATTGTCAAAAAGTTGTGGGGTTTTAAGAACCCACAACCATATATGTGGCTACGCCACTGGTCGCGACTCGCTACCACCTTGTACTTGTAGGCTATTGCATCCATTATCTAATTAGCATTGATTAGACCTGACAAAATTGACTCAATTCGAATAACCCGACTGGACGCCCGAAATCAAGACCCAAACTTGATCCGAACCCGAGTTCACCTGACCCAGTATAACTAATAACTAACCCGACCCGATTTTTTGTTGCTGCAAAATGATTATTATCGATAAATAACTTGATAATAGGTGAGCTAAACCCGAATGACCCGACCCACCCCAAGATTGACCACACCCGAACCCTACATGTTTGGCCCGTTTGCTAGGTCTAGCGTTAACTCCTCGGCATCAGCGTTATAGAAGGAAATGTAAGAGACCAACCCACAAACATGAGAATAAAAGACCACAACAATTAGAAATCTAGAATTTTATGTTATCCTATAATAACAAAAATATTTTCCATAAAAAAAGAATCATATAAAGTAGTTTATTTATCAAAATATATATATCATGCTGAGTATAAAATAACACGTCAGTAGACCAACATAAACTATAAAAAACTTTTTTTACTAATTATTTTTTAATCTATCCCGATTGTTTTATTACGTTTTTTTTTGACACAAAGACCATCTGTTATTCCAGTTAATTTTAATCTATCCCGGTTAAAATTCCTTTAAAAAATAAAATAAAAGATTAGGAATACTCACTTCAATAAAGAACCTTTCAAGAAGAGGGCATCTATCAATGAGGATGAGAATATCAAATGGATTGCAAACACTCTTGACCTCCATAAACAATTGAACTTCCTTTAAATGCCAAAAGTATTCCTTAGGTTTTTTTTTCTCATGTAGAAAATTTATGCGTATATCCTGACATAAATCACAGTCAATAAATTATATAAATAAAACATAATTTACAATAAAAAAAGTTATTATTACACGAAAAAATTGTTAAAAGTATTCCGTATGCCTTATACTTTTATCAAAAGGAATATACGTCTATACCACCCCATCAATCAATACTATATATTAATTCCAGAAACCAAAGGATTTCAATGCAATTAAATAAATTTATACAAATTAATTATACTAAATAGTTTTAAAACAATAGCACTGTGCGATGGACCTGAACAAGGAACTTCATTGTAAATAGAATATAGTTTTGGTTCAAGTATAAATTTAGAGAACACCGGAATATAGTGATTTTCCTTAAAATAAACATGTCCCACTTATGTTATTAATTAGTATAAAGATGTTAATTATTTAAACATAAACAAATATAATATAAGTATATTATATTATATTTTGGAAATTATCAAAAAGTAGATAAATCAAACTAGATTTACAAAAAATATAATATTCCATAATTATTTCGACTTAATTAATTTAATGCATTTATTTCGAGTAGTGAGAGTAATAAAAGTAACCTTGGATATAGTAATTACTCATTGGATACTTAAAGAGTAAAAGTAATTCTGTTAGTGATGAAAGAATTGTAGTACATTGGATATAGTAATTAATATGGTTATAATCACTCATTTGAATAGTCAAAGTAACTATATTAGCAACGAGCGGGAGTAGTGAAACTAACATAAGTAACAATGGGAATAGTGAAATTATCAATATTAATGTACAAGTAGTGAAAGTAACAATAATTAGGTAACAATAATTACGGCGGGAGTAGTGAAAGTAAATGTAATAATAACGAATGTAATAAAAGTAACATTACTAAGAACAAAATAAAATATATATGAACAACTAACTAAGCAATCGATTTAAATAAAATATTAATAGCGGGAGTATTAAATTTATCTCATAATTTATTTCATTGTAATTTTAAGATATACTCCGTATCATAGAAAAATATATAATTGATAAATTTATGAGTTATAAAACTTAGTTTTCGTTAATTGAAAATATATTTTAATGCTAAATAGAGGTAGCCCGGGCGAGGCCGGGCACCCTTACTAGTTATATAATATTAGCATACTCACATTAAATTTATTTGTACATTAACAAATTTAAACGTATATAAAATATATATATATATATATATATATATATATATATATATATATATATATATATATATATATATCACAATTATAATAAATCTAGGTATGATATATAGTAACGAAATTCAGTATAATCAGGTGACACCAACAAACACTAGTAGAAGAGACATACCTCAATAATTGAACTGGAGATGGTAAGAACTTTAACATAACAAATCTTTGACATTAACCTGTTCATTTTACGTTTAGGCAAAATATACGTAACAAATCTAAAATACAACAAAACTTCTTTCAAATTTGGCATTTCATCTTTAAAAACAATTCGTCGAGGTTTTCCAGTACACAGAAAGATTTCTAAAGTCGGAGATTTCACATAAATATTTTCGAGTGTGTTACAATCACCCAATCTTAGTTCCTTGAAAAATTTTAAGTTGCTTGTGTCAATTTTAAACTTTGTTTTAATGGAACATTTTCCAATATCAAGGTACTCAAGAAATGAACAATTTTCAATAATTGTGTTGACAATATATTGGTGTACCGTAACTTGCCTAAAAGTTAAGGTACGTAACAAACGTAGGCCATTAAACTTAGGTGGGGGTACGGTCCAACAATATATAAATGTTAGAGATTGTATAAAATCAAAATCAATTTTTTCAAATGGTATTTTTAAAGGTTCGACAATATATTTTCCCATTAAAAAATCGAGCGTCACAATTTCGGGTTTTTTTGAGATAGCTAAGCATAGCCAATTATAAATTGACGACTCGATAGTTGATGGATTGACACATATGTAAAATTCTTTGATTTTGTTGCTAGAATGAAGTGAAAAGACTCGATCAATAATGTTGACAATTTGGGGTTGAGAAATTATTTTATTCCAAAAATCGAAAGATAAAACTTGGCTACGTTGCCATGATTTTTCAAATTTCTTAGAAAGGACGCATGTTTTAGTAGCTGATTTAATAGGTAGTAGTGTGATGATATAGTCGATAATATCATCTACGAGAATGGCACGTGGGGGCGATTTTTGAACTTGATTATTAGCGAAATCGCGTAATAATACCATTTTTTTGTGAGGTGGACCCTCTTCATTTTTCCGAGAAATATCGTTCATCGGAGAAATAAAAAAAAATGAAGAGGAGGAATAAAAATTTGAGGATGAATTGCTTCCCTTCTTTCCTGCTTTTATCATGCCTTGGAATTTAATGCACTAATCTAAAAGAGAAGCAAATATGGATTTCTATTGCGATTCAACTTAATTAAGATACAAATCCGAGTGATTTTATCTACCATAATAAATTGATTTCTTATTATAATCTGTTTTGGTCATTTGGCAATATAGTGATTCTAGCAAGATGGAGGGGAAACCCTTCCAAATAGTTAGGGAGCCGGCCACGAAGTTAATATGTTATTGACGGAATTTGAACTCAGGTCATAAATATCACCCATCATAAGTTTACTTGGTAAATTAGCTAACATCTGCGAAGATTATGCAATGTTAAGTACAAAGCATGTCATATCCGTGAAAAGGCTGGTTGTCTGTATATACACGATTCTTAGGCTGTCACATTTGTCAGAGACCTTGTATTCAAAATACACATTTAGTAATAAAATAACGGCTACAAATTCCACTATTTTACAACAAATCGTGATTGTATATCTAGTTTAGATTTTATTGTCGACAAAAGTCTGATTAGTTAGTATTATTGTTTTTATCTAACGACAAATACTTTCTTCATTTTTCGTTAGCAGATATCCCTCTCTCTAAATTTTCTCTCTGAAAATCCCCCAAAAAAACCTAAATTTTGCTCCACTTCAGCCACCACCCACCCATCTACTCTCCCTCTCCTTCAATCCTTTCGCCGGAGATGCGGCATTCTTAGCCCATCTCCGACAACCCTCACTTCCGTATAAACTAACACACTTTTAACCAATTCCTGTCCATTTTTTGGGATCTGCCTTTTTTTGACTCGTTGCTCCGATCGTCGTGCTTTTCCGGCCTCCCTCCTTCTTCCTGCTCATTGGTCCTTGCTTTTATGTCGTCGTTATCGTCGATCCCTGTGTCGTCGTTGGTTTCTAAGGTGGTGTTCTTTTCTGGTCGGTCTCCCTCTGTTAATTGGTTTGTTCGGTGTTTGTCGCTGCAACCTTGGGTTCCTGTCCCTTCGATTCCTTGTCCTGTCACAGATGACCTTGCAAGCAACCCAAGGGTGATCCCCTTTTGTCTCAAGTTTATGTCGGTTTTTCCGACTTCTTTGTGTTCGGTCTGGTGTTGTGCTGGTGGTGTCCATGAGCATAGCTCTTCGGGTCGGTTAGGGACCGACAGGTGATCCCCTCATTTCCCCCATCTATCGGTCTTTAGCCCTTGTTTTGTGTCTTTGACCTTTGCTCTTCGGGTCGGTTTGGGACCAATTGGTGATCCTCCCATTTCTCCCATCTTTCGGTCCTTTGTCTCGTGTGTGTCTTGTGTAAGGTTAGGTTAGCTTTTGCATGCAAGGCAATGGTCCTGGGAGGATTCGCTTGGTGAAATGGGTGTCCTTTGTTGGTTTGTTTGGTGTTTGTTGGGTCTGTCTAGTTGGTCACCTTTTGGCACCGTCGGTCTGTCCGGGTTTTGATGGTGGCTCGATCCGTCCTTTTGGTTGAGGGTGGAGCTGGAGGTTGTGTTGGTTTGTTTCTGTCTTTGTTTCGGAGTGCTGATTCCGGTCGTCTTGGACACTAGTTGGTTGTTGTGTGTTTTTGTGTGGTTGTGTCGGTTGGATTGTGTGGGTATGGATTGGTCTTTGGTGTTGGGTGGTTTGGATGAGGTGGTCTTTAACATTTCTAATGTCGCCATTTTGCTTTATTTTGGTCATGTTTCTCCAAATAACCTCCCTTTATGGGAGACTCTCTGCTAGGATTAGTTATGCTATATGGAATGATGGCCTGTCAAAGGCATCTTTAGTAGTAATTGATGGAAGGTTGGTCAGGGGGAGCTTTCTTGCCTTTCTTATCACCTTACTTCCTTTCTTGAGTTGTTGGTCTTTGGACTGTTGGGACCGATCACCACGGTGTAGGAGATTCTTCTCCACTGAAGACAAGCTTGTTCAACTCGTTCTTCCTCCTTTCTTTCTACGCTCTTGTGGCGTAAGTGCACCTGGCTCGTCTCGTTGGCTTATGGAAGTTGTTAGAATTGCTGATGTTTTGGACGAAGCGGCTCGTGGCCTTTCTACATCATCTTACCAGCTTGTCACTAGGCGTTTCTTTTGTCATGACGGTTTTAATTTTATTAGATTTATGGTTTGTTTTTCTCTTAGCTACAATTCAATGTAATATTATTAGGATTGCTCATGCTATAGCTATGTCCATAGCCTAAGAAAACGATCTTTTTCACTCTGACAAAAAAAAATACGCTCACAAAAAATTAATTTCAATGGTATTAGATCAAAATAAAGTGGCTTGTAAATAGAGCTGTTCAAATGCGGGCTTGGGCCGGACATGAATTGGGCTGTGAAGGAAAAAGTTGCCCTTTAAGACCTTAGTGGGCAGGCTGGACCTTAATTATGGGTCAATTATCCTTGCCATTGCCCGCCTTTTAGTCAAAAGTCCGGCGGTCCATGGGCTAATGGCTGTAACACGAAACTTCAATTTAGATGTTTTATTAATTAAAATATATAATAGTACCCAATATATAAATATTTTCGTTATATTTTAACCTTTATAGTTTACGTATTATTTTAGTATTCCACATCCATATAAAATTGATACAATTTTCTTATTTTTCTTTGAAAATGTCGTTTTTTTTTTTATTTAAGAGTAAAAGTACAGGATTTAAATAGCACACGGGCCTAATGGGCCGGCCCACGAGATTTTCTTGTTGTTCATACCCGCCCATTTAACTTGGCGGGCTGGGCTTGGCCCGCCTTCTTAATTTTTCGGGTAAAAAATACTTGTCCAAACTCACGTAATAAGCGTGCTAGACGGACGGGCCTAATGGGCGGAATGACCCATGAACAGCTATACTTGTAAATTATTCGTTGCGCTTCTTTTTCTTTGAAAGTTAGTCATTTGATGTAATTTTTGATATAATTTTCTTTTAAGATCATTTGGAAACATCATCTTTGTGTTTGCAGCAGAGATGGTAAGACAATAACCATCCAACCCCCTTACCACAATTTGCTGGAGCCACTGAGTGATTGAGATCAAAAGGTCATGTTGTTGGTGATATTAGATCAAGCTAAGGGCTTGCCTGGAGTTCACGAAATGCTAAATTTATTTGGGAGATAATTATTAGGGAAATTAATTATTTGGTTAATAAGTACCTTGATTATAAGTTTGACATATAAGGGTAATGATTACCGAGTTATTCTTTTATCCTATTATCCAGGGGGATGGGTCGTGGGTGGGCAGTGTATTTACCCTTTCACGAGGGTAATAGATTACTTGGGTAAATAATTACTCTCATACCAAACATAAAAAAAAATACCTTCCCTATTAATTTCCCCAATATTAATTACCCTAAATCTAAGCAAACTCTAAGAACGAGTAGCAACCCTAACTTGTTTTGTAATTAGACTAATGCTATAAGATTGTTCTTTATAATACCATTCTCGTGTTTCAAGAAGTTTCATTCGAATGTCAATATATTTCAAGATTTACTATGGATTACAAAAGTTAATTTTATAAAATCAGATTTTTTATTTAATAAATATAAATTGAGACGTCGTATCCAGAAAAAGAAACAACTTCTACAAAAAAAATTGAGTGACTTTTAGAACTACGCAATTTTGATTCATCTCTTGTTTTACAATTAAACCACAAAATGTTTTTCACAATCACAAACCATTATACATATTTGGATAGTAATAAATAATAACAAAAGTGGATATTAACTCGAGTCAAGAGAACCGAAACGCATTCCTAGAACCAAAATCTATTTCATAAGCAGATACGGTTGGAATAACAAGTTAGATGATAATCGTGTTAGTTTAGCCTTCAAGTTAGTTAAAGTTTGTTATAGGACTTTGCTTATACTCTTGGAATAACTAGTTAGTTGGATAATTAACGAGTTAGTTACGCCTACAAGTTAGTTAAAGTTTGTTATCAGAGTTAGTTACTTCTTTGATTAAGTATTTAAATCCGATTTATAACAATAACAAATTAATAATACTACAATCAAACTGTCTCTCAAATGCTCTCTCAATCATCTATCAACAACAAACTCGTCTTTTCAAACCCAAAAAAAAAAAAAAAAAAAAAACTCGTCTTAGTAATAAAATGAGTCTAAAATCTAAAACAAAATATTATACTCCATAGAAAGAGAAGGGGAAATCCTGTTTCGGAAGTATTTCCTTCCTTCTTCTCCGTCCCTTTTAAATCGCTCTATCCGAACAAAGGGTAAGCGTTTTCAGGCTTTTAACCGTTCAAAGATCACATGAATCAGAAACATAATGATATACAAAAACTGGGGATTACAGTGAGAAATTATAAATGCAGATATTTCTTGTTTTAACAGACTTCCCAATCGATTCATATACCTAATGCTGGCAAATTTGGGTATGGCATCCCGGCTATAACGAAGATAAGTTGGCTCAATCGAATATCAAATGGAAAAATCAGTGCATCTTTCATACCCGTATCGGCTTCTGACTTATAATTAGCTTCAACCATTCTTCAACAAGTTACTAAGATAAGGGTCGTCCTTGAAGTTTGAGTATATGGGAAGCTCAAGAGCTTTCTCAGCTACCCTCCGATCATCATGAATCTTTGCTATGAGACTCTCAAGAGACGGAAAATTGGCCTGCATCATCACAACACAAACATATCAAGTTGAACATCATGGAAAAAGGATGCAATGTTGGAGCATCGGCTTTTAACTGGTTGATCCAGTAGACGGAACTGGCACCTAGATTTTGGGGAAATTATTTGTGAATTTCATTATACTTAATTTTTAGCTAATCACCTCATTCCTTAATCGATCTTTCCTTGTATGACCGCACATCCACCTCGACATACGCATCTCCGCCACACTCATCTTTTGAACGTGAGTGATTATCATTTACAATTATTTCAGTTAGGCATAGTGGTGGAAGGCAGCGGCGAAGCTAGAGGGATATCTACCCTCCCTCTATTACGTAACTAATTCACCCAAAAAAAATTCAATCTACGTTTTAGCTCCCGAACTTTGAATCCTGGCTTGGCCATTGGGTGAAGGCAATCACACATTTTATAACCAATTTGAGAACCTACTACAATAATTGTGGCGACCAAGGAAGTTTGTATTATACCTCTGGTCGTATGTAGCCGACCACGACAAGCCGCAACTCTTCCCCGTAAAAGTCATCATCGAACTCTTGAAGCAGCCAAGGTTCCTAAAAGCATTATGGAATGACAATGTTACGGAGTATATCATATCATAGTATTGTAGTAGTAAACATTTTCAAGATTCATCATGGTTAACTCACTATGGTCTTCTCCGAATTATCGAAGTAAGGATTCCAGCCAATGCTCATGACCATCTTGTATATGCCTCGTTTAGGTAAAGCAGCCCAACCAAAGTAAACACCAGATGGATACTCAGAAAGAAGATTTGAATATCCCTCCGTAGACAAATTGGCTACAACAGAATGAAAACGAATACAACACAATTAATAAACTTTCAAACTATTTAATTGAAGAAATTGGAGTGTAACTCTTAACAAGAAGTAAATAAAAAACAGCTCAAATTTATAAACCTCAAGCGAATGCGCATAAATAGTAAGTTAACAAGCCGTGGACGTCAATGCAACTAACCTATTCATTTCACGTCACGAGTTTATTTAGTTTTGTATGAGATGTATTTGTCATTTAATCATATGATCAAGAGGTTGGTTCCACATGTAAGACCGTCTCATTTACGTAGTGTGCAACTGAATACTCCGTACTAAGATAAGGAAATTCATTTCACAATCAGAAAAAAAAAGGAGCAATCCAGTAAAGCAATCATGATGAACTTTAATGTGCTATTTCTCAGATGAAATGAAATCCATTTAGATTCATGCTTTAATCCATCTAGTACCTTTAAATGTATTTGTATAAAACTGGTCATCCAGATGAAAAGTTATGGACATGACCCATAAGTAGATAATCAAATAAATTACGTAACAGAAGCTGTCAACCTTGATACAGCAAAGTGGCAAAAATATCAATATCTATTTTACACACAAAAAAGTCATAAATTAGTAATCACCTGTGGGGATGCCAAGTACCTTTGAGCCACGGCCAAATCCTTTAATTACAGGGCCTCCAATATGCCAAGGTTCTACAGGAAGAGTTTCCTCGATCCCTACAAATAGCAAATATACAAATCAGTGATACGCGATACATGATACCAAAATCCATGACTATTTGTTAATTCGAATCCAATTTTATCGAACTCATTTGACATTGTTTACTTAGCAATGTCAATGCTGAGCATTAATTTCTCCAAATACAGCTACAGATACAATGTAAACTTGGCATTTCAATATATCAGTTTATATATTTATTCCTTACCATTTATTAAGATTTTTGGTAACTATTATACATTGTGAGAATTGGGTGAAGTTGACATTGTTCAAACACCGAGGTGTATATATAAATATAGTACAATATAATTGGAATGAAGAGAGTATATACTTACAATCATCAAACGGAGGCAAGCACCACAGCTCTGGCCGAAGATCAAAAAGAGAATTAATCACTTGGTCAGCCATTGTGTAGAGATGTGATTGTTTAGGGAGTGATGGTACAGCAATCACTCCCATTCCCGCAGCCTTGCCAGCCGTAACACCAGGACTAAATCAGCCAATACATCAATTTTACAATATGGTCAATATTTTAATATGCAGTGTACAATACAGAACATAACTAAGAAAAATCACAAAAGTGATATACCACAAATAAGTCCTCTATCAGATTATTCAAAATTTCAAATGGCATGAAAGTGTTCTATTGATGGAAAAACATCCTTAATAGCAGCTATTTGTTAGAACTAATACATACTTGTAGGGGTGGGCATAGGTCCGGACCGAAAAAATGGACCGGTGGACCGGAACCTGAATTAAAAATTCCGGTCCGGTCTCCGGTCCACCATTTTCTAAGAGAAAACATTGACAGGCAGAGAAAATACTTTCTATGAGCATTCAAGCTATCCTTCTTGTTTAAGTTTGGTAAGGATGTAAAAAACTTACATGGAATCTTCAATGACGAGGCAACTTGAAGGTTCGACGTTAAGACGTTTAGCTGCTTCAAGGAATCTTGCAGCACAGAAAAAAAAAAATGAAACCACCAGATCAAACATAAATTAATGCGCCGGATTCATGGAAAATTGAAACCACGACAAAGCACCAATAAATGTTGAGGTATTAGATTTCACGCTGGCATAAAGCCAAAGAGAAAAGAGATTTAAAAGGAATGGAACAAGAAAGAAAACACAATTATTAAACCCGATGTACATGGTACTAACATTTCAGGAGACGGCTTTCCAGCTTTCACTTCATCAATACCAACAATAGCAGAGAAAGATTCTTTCCATCCTACAAATTTCAAAAGTAGTGAAAATGAGATGACAAAAAGAGAGAAACTAGGTCAATATTTAAGAGACCTTCATGGCTTCATACAAAAGAAGACATGGACATAGGCCAATCTTAAATGCAGGAAATGCAATAATGTCATGCAAGAAGAATAACAACCTTGAAACTAACTTACCCCGATTCTTAGATATTTTCTGCTCGATGAGTGATTTGGGTGAACTTGAGGCCAAAGCCATTGGTATGCCATGCCCATGAAAATGATTAATCAATCGGACGGCTCCTGGAAGAGATTTTAGATTACTCCAGCTACAATCACAATTACAATAGACAAAATTGCAATACTTGAGTAGATAGAAACACCAGGTTGAGGAATATAAACAAGCATCATAGAGATTCAAGTAGCTGTTGCTTCAATGAAAATCAAGTATTACAAAAGCATGCCCCCCCCAATGAAACATCCTAAACAAGTAATAAAGGGAGGCATGACATACCAAACTTTGGTATTGCTTTATCAGTGATTGTTAATAGTTTCAGAAAATGTCCGAGCACAGGGTACAAGTGATGTAGTGTAGTACATATGTAAGAATAATACAAGATTTAGGGTAACATTGTATCCCATGCTTCTATGTGTCAAGAATTCAATTTTTTCATGATGGTAGTCAAGTGATCCATACAAACATGCACCTTATTTTCTTCTTATGTAGTACAATAAGGTCATCATAATTTGAGAGAATGAATCCACCTGTCCTTAATATATATAGAATCACCCTTGGACCCATCACCCATGGCATATTTTTGCACATTGGCATTGTTCTTTTAGTCTACTTGAATGGATCACATAGCTTAATTATACAAAAAGTTGACGGCAATGATCCCATGCCTCTAAATTAATCCAGTAAACATTATAGTTTACAACCTTCTATAGAATTCAAGAAGAATTTCTCACTACCACATGAGAACAATTATAGAACATTCCTACCACTCCATTAGCAAGAAAATTTATCAGGCATCTATGGTAATCCGACTCTGTTGCAAGTGTAAGGTGGACCATTGCGTCGAGTGTCGGACATGACTATTTTGGGATAATGTTTCATATTTTGGATTAAAATAAAGTCTAAGAGGGTCAAGTCGTGCCGGAAGGTAGTGTTGGATATACGACATGCAACCAAAGTAAATTGTCGAAGTAACGTAGACAAACAATACGTAGGTAGTCAGATTCCTGTCAGTCAACTTATTAGACAGCACTAATGACTGGGTGACCCGTTAAGGGTGTGCACTTCCGCACTGAGACTTGTGATCTTGTTCATTCAAGTTAAACGAAACCAATGCAGGCGTTAGGAGCTTGGTTGAGTATATACAGAATACTAACAGTTGCTTATAGCATAATGAAATGACAAATCACGGAGTGACAGATACTACTAATAAGATTAACAATCAAGAATGACAGAGTGAATGATAAAAGGCATAAATTTTACCTGTGTTAATAAGAGTGCCATCTAGATCAAGTATGACGGACGACACCAATTTTTTTACAGGATGTGCGATCGACATTTTGATGCTCATATAAAGCTCTTAAACCTTTAAATTCAAAAACCTGTAACAGACCTGCAATAAAGTCTAACTTTGAACAAGGGCACTTTGCAAAGGTTATGACGTATGCCGCTTATCAATAAAACCACTTCATGTATGACCAACAAAAAAAATGCGAAAAAGTTTCTTAACTATATAAGGTACAAGTTCGCTATCACAATTCAAGTGTAAAACTTAAGATCATTGATCATTCATCTCTACAATTTCATTATTTGGTAGAAACTAAACTCTAACTGCCTTGAGATTTCGGGGTTGAACCGTAAAATTTACCTTTAAATTTGAATGGAATTGGGGAGAAGGGAACAGAGGCAAATATAGAATCCGATATTTGGCGAACCCCCCATAAGCCATAAAACTTTAATCAAAAACCTTGTATTTCAAATATGTTATACAAAAAAATGATTTAATGGCGAAAAGACGAATAATTGCAAATCAAGATTTTTCCATTTCCCATAAAACTCAATCCTTGGCACTTCAACTTGAGTAATTATCCCCTCGGACCGTTGAACACAACGCCCTTTCAATACCTTTTAATCTTCCATACCTCATTCTACGCCTCATTTAATGATAACAACAAATATGTTATACAGAAAAATGATTTAATGGCGAAAAGACGAATAATTGCAAATCAAGATTTTTCCAATTCCCATAAAACTCAATCGTTGGCACTTCAATTTGAGTAATTATCCCCTCCGACCGTTGTACACAACGCCCTTTCAATACCTTTTAATCTTCCATACCTCATTCTACGCCTCATTTAATAACAACAAATATGTTATACAGGAAAATGATTTAATGGCGAAAAGACAAATAATTGCAAATCAAGATTTTCCAATTCCCATAAAACTCAATCCTTGGCACTTCAAGTAATTATCCTCTCGGACCGTTGTACACAACTCCCTTCCAATAACTTTTAATCTACAGAAAAATGATTGCAAATCAAGATTTTTCCAATTCCCATAAAACTCAATCCTTGGCACTCCAACTTGAGTAATTATCCCCTCGGACCGTTGTACACAACGCCCTTTCACTACCTTTTAATCTTCCATACCTCATTATACGCCTCATTTAATGATAACAATAAATGACGCGCACAATCAATCAAGCATTACAAGACCGTCGTAAGCCGTACAACCGTGATAATAACAGAGAGCATTTATCCATCTAAATTCTAAATTTTCAAACCTAGCAATCAATGGCAATTGGCGAACATATACAGTAAGTACTAAATGACGGAAAACCCCCAAATTAATTGTTCAAAGAACCCTAATTGAATCTCTTATCATTACTATACAACAATTAAACCCTAATTCAATTATATCCACCACAATTGCGAGAATCATCAAGTATATTGTAATCTACGAACAATTAAACTCGTATAAATTTACGACAAAATTGGAATTAAAAAAATGCTTGAATTTGATTGAAGAATATAGAAAAATACCTAATTAATAGCGCAGTGGTGGCAACAAAGTATAATGGTGGTGTACGGATGTGGTGTAGCCAAATGAAGATTGACTAACAATTTCGCGGAGAGGAATTTAATGGATTTTTGGTCATTTATAAATTTATATTTTATAGAATTTCTAGAATTTTAACCATCTTTTATAAAACCGTTCTCTAGCATAGAGCTCAAAAGAAGAGAAGCCCAAACAAAATAATTAAAATTATTTATATTTTAATTTTATTTTAACGACCCGACATTTTAATCCATAACTTTTACCATACAAATTCATGCAACATCTCTTGGTTGGTCCATCATGATCTTCTATTTAGCCTAAATACAACTAGAATGCAATATTAGCTCAATAACACTAAGATTAGTGCAAATTAACATGTAAAATAGAGCTAAAATATGGGGTTAGAGTGTATATATAAAATGGACTTATCATTCTTCAGAAGTGTTGTTGAATACGAAGTCCACTCATGATAAGCTGAAGATAATAGGTTGTTTATGCTTTGCACTTGTACCATCTAGATATAGGGACAAGTTTGATCTTAAGGCAAAAAGATGTGTGTTTGTGGGGTATCCTTTTGGGCAAAAGAGATACAAATTATATGACCTAGATTCACATAAAAAATTTGTGAGTAGGGATGTTATCTTTAGTGAATCAATCTTTCCTTACAAGTTGGATAAGTCTGCTCCTCTTCCTGCCTCTACTCAACACATTCCTGAATTTCTTATTGATGGTTATTCCTTCATCGATTCTGGTGACCATAACTTTTTTACCAGAACTGATGCCCGAACCATGGAGACTCGGCATGATAATCATATAAATCATGATGTCTCCACTGACAATATTGCCCAGCCTAGTCCTATTGTCCCCACTACTGGTGTTCCACCACCTGTTAGGAGGTCAATGAGACATATTAGACCACCTGGTAATCTTCAAGATTTTGTATGCCCTATTATTAAGGCTACTGTAGAGACTTCAGCAGTTAATGAGACTACAACTTCTTCTTTCTCTGTGTTTGATCATCACATATATCCTCCTGAACTTCATGCTTCCTTAAACAATGTTCTGGCTGTTCACGAACCTTCTTCTTATAATCAAGCTAAGGCAAATCCTAATTGGGTTAAAGCCATGGAACTTGAGCTAGCTGCTTTAGATGGGAATGGCACATGGAAAGTGACCACTTACCTCCTGGTTTTAAAGCCATTGGCTCAATGTGGGTTTTTAAGGTTAAGTTCAAGCAAGATGGCACTATAGAAAGATATAAGGCAAGGTTAATAGCTAAGGGTTATAATCAAGTTGAAGGGAAAGATTTTAAACATACATTTTCGCCTGTTGCTAAGTTCACAACAGTGAGTCTTACTTTCTGTAGCAGCTTCTAAGGGTTGGCTCATTAATTAAATAAATATCAATAATGCCTTTCTCCATGCATTCCTAGGGGAAGAGGTATACATGCAGCCACCTCAGGGTTATTCTAAGGCATCACCTGGTCAAGTTTGCCAACTGAAAATGTCTCTTTATGGGCTCAAACAAGCCTCTAGGCAATGGAACATTGAGCTCTCCAAGTTACTCATTGCTCAAGGATTTGTTCAGTCAAAATCTGACTATTCCTTATTTCTTAGAAAAGTTTGAAGCTCCTTTATTGCTGTACTGGTTTACGTGGATGATCTCTTAATCACTGGGACAAATGCTGCCTATATTAATCATCTCAAAACCAATTTACATTCTGCTTTTACCATCAAGGATTTGGGAGAAATCAGGTATTTTTTAGGCCCTGAAATTACTAGGTCATCTTAAGGTATCCTCTTAAATCAAAGGAAATATGTTAATGACTTACTCCAAGATATTGGTATGACTAATTGCAAACCAGCTCCATTTCCTCTCCCAAGAGGCCTCAAACTTTCTACTGAAGATGGGATCCAGAGATTTACAGAAAGATTATTGGAAAATTAATGTACCTTAACATGACCAAGCCAGATCTTTCTTATTCTACCCAACATTTGAGTTAATTCCTAAATGCTCCAAGGGAGCCACACTTGCAGGCAACCACTTATATTCTGAGATATCTTCAAGGAACCAAGAATGCTGCTCTCTTTTATCCTGCTGACAACACTCAGATTCTCACCAGTTATTGTGATGCAGATTGGGGAACGTGCCAATACAATTGTAGGTCCATAACTGGTCAATGTACTTTTCTTGGCCAAGCTTTAATATTATGGAAGACCAAGAAGCAGAAGACTGTTTCAAAGTCTTCAACTGAATCAGAATATAGGACCATATCCTATACCGCTGGAGAGATTGTTTGGCTTCACATACTTCTACATGATTTTGATGTGCTTGTTCCCTTGCCTGTCCAACTCTTTTGTGATAACAAATCTGCACAACACATTGCTGCTAATCCTGTTTTTCACGAAAGAACTAAACATCTCAACATAGACTGCCATTATGTGCGTGAAAGAATTCAAGAAGGATCTATATCTACTGCTCACGTCAAGTCCAGCATGCAAATTGCAGATCTCCTTACCAAACCCTTAGGGCATCAGCAATATGTTTTTCTTTCTTCTAAGATGGGTTTGCTATTTTATCCTCATTTAGGAAACCCATCTTGAGGAGGAGATATGAAGTATACTATGGTTAAGTTGTAAATATCTGTAGTTATGACCTTTGGATATAAACAATCAGTCAATCACTTGTAAATATCTATCGAGAAGCTTCCTCTAAACTCTTCTTCCTTCATCTATGGATATTAATTCCACCATTGTTGACATGAGCTCAAGCTCTATTCCATGTCTTCACACCATACTTTATGACGATATAAAATACATTTATAAACCGTTATATACTGGCTTTGGAAAAACTAGAAAAATACTTAAAAATTAACTTACCAAAGAAGAAGTACTTGGCAACCATGTCATGAGGTTGTGTAATGTTTTTTCTAAAATTGATTTCATGCATCTCAAAGTTATTGTCAAAATTAATTTCGAGCCGGGGTTGATTAGTAAGAAGGTTACGTTTCCACACACAAGTTTGATCGATGGAGATTCAGCTCAACGGGCATATTCAGCTATTGCATATGGAGGAATTGTACTACTCCAGTTGCATCCGCTATTATGTGATTTAGACGATGTGCAACTATAAATCCTTCACAGGCCGGGTTCCTCATGTCGGGTCAGCTTTTGAAAACTCTAATTCTAAGGGGCTGGTATTTTTATGTTGGGCCCAATATATACGGAGTAATTCTTATGTGTTAATATTCATATAGAAACATATTTTTCCAGAATATTTTAGACTACCATTTTACTTGCTATATACAAACTTGTGTATACATTATTATCTAAAAAATCGTACATTCGCACGGGATTTACACTGGTAAACAAACAAACTAACATATTTGAGTAACCATGTACTAGTTAATTACACTATGATCTTCAAATAAGCAAAAGATGAAGGATGAAGTACATTAGTTAAGGATTTACTACAGTTTCCACACCTATGTCCCGATGTCCGATTCAGGATCCGATTCGGGATTTGATTCCGCATCCGAATCGGTTCCAGATCCAACTTATTGAATGTGGTTCTCAGGATCTGAATTGGATTCAGGATCTATTATCGTCCCTCTTATAGACCGGAGGAATTGATTCAAGTCTTCACTGTCATTGGGCTTTGAAACACGCTCGTAATTGACCGCCATTAGTCGTAACTTGGGAGCCGCGACAACGGCATCCGAGAATGACTTGATGTTCGGGCATTCCTCAATATTAACAAATTCCAAAGATGGCAATTCCAGGTCTGCACCACAATTGGTATTACCTAATAAAACCCACTCTAGTTGGGGGCAATTATACACCTTTATATTTTGTAATTTGTCTGCTTTTAGAGGTCTGGTTGACAAACCCTTCATTGCAGCACAAGAACGAATTTCCAGTTTTTCCAAAGACGGTAATTCTACGACTTGATTTGGTTCTCCGGAGATAAGCCATTGCAATTTGTTGCACTCATCAACCTGCAGTGTTCTTAATCTAGGAGCGGTAAATGATCCTAAACATAGTTTAGGGTTCGGTTTGATTTCTTCACCTTCTCCCTTTGCCATTAATGTATGCGAGTCCCATAACCCCGTGATATCATCGCTGAGCCTCTCCAAATATACCTCCTCCAGATAGGGGAATTTCATCTACAGTTAATTCACCTACTCAATTAGTTTCCAATTATGGCAAACAAAAACTTCTCTTATCGCGAAAGTGGTGATTAGCCCCTATAACTTTAGTCAATTGTGAGATTAAGCTTCATAACTTACAAATATGGAGTAGTAATTAGGGCCCATAACTTTGATAAAATATGAAATTCAACCTAATTTTTTATTTTCAACCAAAATTGAACAAAAAAATTCAGTTTCATTCATCAATACAATAAAACTTATTAAAAATTTAAAATTGTATATGCAATTTAGTACACATTGTTGGAAACAAATATATGAATAAATAAAATAAAATTGAAAACTTGTAAACCTACTATCATATGTATGTGAATTATAATAAAATTAGTAAAAATATTCTATAAATTATGTTAATAAATTAAATAAATAATTTTAAAATGTTAATAATTATTTAGTGTACAATGAACTTATATATAAAATGATTTAATGATATGATTTAAGTTGAATTTGAAAAGAGAAATTTAGTTAGATTTCACTTTTTGCTAAAGTTATGGGGTCGGATTATTACATTTGTAAGTTATGGGGTCTAATCTCATAATTGGCTAAAGTTATGGGGCTAATTACCACTTTCGCGCTTATCTAACTTTGAATTCTTCAAGAGACCCAAAAAAAAATATTACACCCTTCTGTTCTTTGAATTCAAAGAATAGGAGGGAGTATACAACGATGGCAGAACGACATCCGTTCCCTCAAAAGGAATTTATACTGTTAAAAAATAACCCTATTGAAAAAAAAAAAAAAATGCATGACAATTCAGGATCGTTGCATATTTTTTTTTAGCAAAGTAGGGTTCACGCAGGCGTATTTGACAAATAAATTGGATTTTTGGGGTTGGTTTTAAATTTTTTGGAGCTAATGAGTTCACGTTATTAGTTTTATCTTTTAACCGGATTTAATGTAAAGTCGTCACTTAAACTAGCGGGTTTGCCTTGTTTCCTATCATCCAAGTTTGCGTTTTTTTAATATTAAAAAGCTAAAATCGCCGGGAACACCAGCGGCTTATAGTATTGCATACTACATAAGAGGAAATTGATCCTCTCCATTTCTTCCTCTCCATTTTCTCTCCATTTCCTCTCTTAAACTCATTTAATAATATTTTTCCCACCAAACCTCATTATCTCTTTATTTTTACCCATAAATTTTGAGACGTTCGATAATGCCAGAATACGATCTAGACCACCGAAAGGAAATGGCCTCTCCATTTCTTTTTAGGAAATGGAGAGAAACTCTCCTCTACATAACATTGTCAACTTATAGGGGACACAAGAGCATTTCCAAATTTGATAAGGGATAAAGCCGCTAACTTACGTGGCGGCTTCTCCTTTGTAAAATCTTACACATACGGGTGTTATTACTATTAGGAAACAATGCACATAAAATCTGAAAAAAAAAACGATGATGTGGACCTATTGACCCCAAATATTTTGAAACCAGCTCGAAAAATCCAATTAATTTTTCTTACAAGCTTGTCTTAATAACTGTATTTCTTTACATTTTCATTTATGTATATATTTTTTCACAAATTCGTATTTAAAACAGCGTTATTCGTCTTAAGCTTATAACGTGTTAAATATCATATCACTTTATATTTTTGGGTTTTTCTAAAATGTGCCCAATATACACATGTTAAGATGCTAAGAAAGGAAAGATTTAAATTAATATATCATGAGAAATTGAATCCAAACTCATTATTACCATACTTAAGAGAATAATTGAAGTAAATCTTTTCTTTCTAAGCATCTTATCATGTGCCTATTGGGCACATTTTAGAAAAACCCTATATTTTTATATATATACACAAGTGGTATGCATGACTGATAGTGTCAAAATAAGAGGGGAGAGCATTACCTTTTGAGGAAAAAGAGTTGTAGAGTTTCCGCATCCTTGGAAATTTGACATCCTTGGAAGGTTTAATAATTTCAGAGTTTGTAAAACAGGAAACTGTAGGTCACAACTTCCATTGTAAAAACAATCAATTTCAACTGAAACCTTGAATTTTGCTTTAATCTCAAGAAACTTCAATTTTGGAAATGTGACGTTAATATCGTCTCGACTTTCACTTTCGTCGTCTTTGCTCATGACATGTTGCATCTCAGAGCAATTCGTTATATAAAGGGCTTCAAGATTCACCAGAGAACTAATCGTCGACAATGGTCCCAAACTCTTCATTACGTAACATGCTTTTATATTTATTTCCTTCAAATTCTGAAAGCTCTCCATATTCGATTCCTTACCCCAAAGCTTTACAATACGGGCATTAAAATACAAGAGTAATTTCTTCAATGATGGCAATTTGACCTGAAAAAAAATATCACATATAAATGAAAATTAGTCGAAAACTACATAATAATAGTTGAAAATTAGGGGATATAAATTTTCACTCGTTTGCTTACCAATTTTTTTTAAAAAAAAAACACGGAATAACATTTAATTTGAGATAATTATTGAGGGAAAATGGAACAATACCTTACTATTAAAGAAACCTTGTTGGGGTTGATTCTCATCATCAATACTGGACAATTTAACCACACTCGTTAGAATAGAATTATTTATTAATTTCAGGGTTTTGAGACTAGGCAACTCTATGATATCTGAGTCATTGTTTACCACCCCATCGTCCTTATTGGATGGCGGCGGAGGAGAAGCATCATTTTCTGTGAAAATGTAGGCCAAAGATTGACAATCTCGGATTGTAAAAAAGGTGAGGTTATGTGGAAGGGGATTAACAGGCAACAAGTCTTGTAATGCATCCATTCGCAAAACATTAAAGTGACGCAGATTAAAGAACAAGTCTTTCGGAGCTGTCCCTTGACAAATCCTGCTAATGCTATCAATGCTAGCGACTTCAAGATAAGTCAGGTCCTTAAGTCCTTTATCGTCCAACTCGGGAACAATATTCTTCATTGTGACGCTCTTTAAAGACAACAAATCTGCTTCTTTTATCAATGCTTTTAAACAGTTGTTCTTTTCCAGAAGCTGGCTTACATTGAAATCTGAGATCCTAAGACTACGTTCCAAAGGCTGGCGTTTAAAATACTGGCTACCCAGATGTATCTGGAATTTTTTCAAGTTGTTGACAAATTCGGCACAAATGGGTAAGGAATACACACTTACCATGCGGATTTCAAGTACATTTAGAAAGTCCAACTTATTAAGCTCATCCATGCCACCCCTGTCACACACTACCGTGTCATCATCAGATGTGACGACCCCCGCCCATTCTTTAAAGTTGCTATCACCCAAGTAAAGCCCTTCCAGAAGAGAAAGCCTAGATATCACATTAGCTGGAATTCTTGGATCCTTACACTGGCATGCACTTAAGTCCAACAATCGAAGTTTGTACAACTTCCCAATCTCATCAGGTAACCCCTCCGTAATAATTGATCCTCGTAAACTAAGAACAAGTAGACTACCGGCCAGCTCACCAATCAACTTAATATCTCCTAATTCACATTCCACTAAATGCAATGTTTTCAGAACTTTTAGTTTGCACAAGGATTCTGGTAGGCCTTTCTCAAAATTCATGACTGACATTTCTAAGACCTTCAAGTTTGTCATTCCTTGGAAAAAATTAGACTCACAAAAAGAATTACGGATTCCATTACCTCTGAATAGCAAAATTTGAAGTAAATCAGCATTTACACCACTTAGACGACCAAAATTAGGTTGAGCCAAAAGTGATATGCCAATGTACTTATTGAAAGTCTCTTCGCATATCCATCTAGGAATCGCGTCCACCAGAAACATCTGTCCATCTGCATTATTAAGCAATTGAATTAGCTTAATTTTTATTTTCTCAATGCAAGGAATACTGGTAAAACAATATATTACCTGTATTCATAGCCGTTTTTGATGCAAAAGACATAGTAGATTCCCGGACAACATCGTGGATCTTTACAAACTCATTGGAATCGCCTTTTAGAAGCATTGAAGATGACACAAGCTCTTTTGCCCAAGTATCTGCTAACTCTATGGCTTCTGAAAGTTTATTCACATGTTGAAATAAATCCAATCCAATACCATACCTCATCAAATTGTCAATGGATATACTTGAACCAATCGGAGATAGACAAGCCATCGAGAAGAACTTCTTTTTCTCTTCACTTGCCATCATTTCATAGCTTGTTCTAAGAATTGAGAATGTCTCAAAGCGCGCACCAGTAATTTGACAAGTAATAGGCTTCTCCAATTCCTCGGCAAATTGTCGCCATAATGGCAACTCTTTACCCTTCAAAGAATTGGCTGTTGCTACAATAGAAAGGGGTAGACCTCCACACTTTTCCAACAGCCTATCGGCAACCGAGTTATATTCCCCAGTGACCTCCTTTTGAACCTGAAATTTGAAGAGATCTTTTGCTTCAACCTCATTCAACAACCCCACCTCGAATATGTTAACATCCGGTACATCCATTGCTTTACAAACTTCTCTCTCTCGACTTGTCAGTAAAAGCTTACAATACTCACGAGGTATTCCCATTTGAACGGGATCGATTTTATTCCAAATGTTGTCCAACACAATTAGTATCTTTTTACTTCCTTGTGATCCCTCTTCAGGCTTCAATTTGGTATACAGGCGGATAGCCTTTTCGCGTACACCATGCACATGATGCAAAGCCAGACCAAGTCCATCTCCAATCTGATTTTGAATGTATTCTATATTTGGTGTTTCTGAAATTTCAACCATCACTGTTGTTTCGAACATGCCTATTGCTTTCATGGCAACTTCTCTGCCTAATGTTGTTTTCCCTGTAACATTATAATCGGGAAATATAGTAAATCACCCCATAAGTTTAATACTACGTGCAATCAAGCCCCCCTTAACTTATAAATGTAGCAAATCAACCCCGTAAATTTCTCTTAATGTGCAACTAACCACATATCTTATTTTTAATTATAAAATTTGCTAATTAAATATTATACTATATCTTATTAATCATTGCTGACTGATAGTTGTGCGAATAAATTAATTCTCCTAATTAAATACGGTCTCACTATAAGCAGTGGCGACTCTAAGAATTGAATCGAGGGGGCGCGAAAAACACAATTATATACAGAGTACCAAACACAATAATATGTGGCGGAAACTGTTGCTTGTAGCAATTGAACCAGTGACCTCCAGAATCAAACATACACCTCTTAACACTGAACCAAATGAACAACATTAAAAATTTATTGCACAATATTTACTATATTTCGGATTTAGGTGGGGTGCAGGTGGACCCGTGCACACCCCCTAGAATCGCCTCTAACTATAAGTATAAGTATATAAGTTTATTCTGAGACCTTTTTTTTATATATAATTTAGGATTTAAAGTAAAACATTGATATTACAAGTAATAAAATAAGGGTAGTGATATTATAAGTTTATTTTGAGAGTGAATAGTAAGATACTTATATAGCTAGCTTGTATTTGAGTGGCCTTAAAGAAAACAGTGTTGTCGTTATCATCGCCCTAAAAATCCATGATTGATTTAAAATGGTTCACCAAACGATAAAATGGGTACACTTATTGTCTAGGTAGCACCTAAACGGACACGAACATGACACGGATACTTGATATGACATCCCATAAAATTTACGACACGGGACACATTATTTAAATTTAATGAAATACTAGGTCCTTGGATCAATTATCTTAATAAAATGGGTACACTTATAAATGAATATAATTTAATGAAATAAATATAATTATTAATTTCCTTATTTAGTAAATTGACTTAAATGCAATTATCTTCCTTATTTATGAAGATGCTTTTTTTAGGGAAAATTTTAGTTTTACCTATTCTTTTAATAGATAGGGAATGTTTTTCTAATTTCTCTATTAAATGAATTTTATAATATTATTTTGTAGCCCAAGTCCTTGGATCAATTATCTTAACAACCTTATGATAGACCATCTCTCAAACATACTTGTGCTTCTTAATAAAACAATTAATGATTTTCTACAACTAAAGCAACTTTCTAATACTCCTTCCATTTCAAACATTTTAATATATTTGTGAAATATATATAAATTATATTTTAATTATATGTATAAAATTAATTAACATAGAGAAAATTTTATTTTTTAGTTTAAGTTCTTATATACTGTATCTTCTTTCTATAAAAGCAGAAACATTTAAGATGTTTCTATTGGCCAGGGGAATGAAAAGGCAAATTTATTTTTAGTGATGTAGGTCCCTCCATGATCAGGTAATTAATTATTCTTTTTCCTCACATTTTAGCTAATGAATTATTCTTTCTCCTCTAATTACTCTTATTTTAAATAATAGTTGTGTCTATTTTATTTTTTATATTTATACATTTTGTCAAATAATTGGATACTACTGTAACTCCCATGCAAATACACGGTATTTTAGATACAAGTATTTGAGAATTTGACAATTAATGAAATTAATGCAGTTACCTCTATTTTGAAAAGTGTAAAAAATTTGCATATATAATTTCAAGGAGATATTTGATTAGCCTTATATTTATGTAAACCTCAAACAATGATTGATGTTATAAAATTAACGTAATCATTGTCTAGACGTGGCAAAATGGGTTGTCGTTCGGGTTCGTGTCGGGCTCGTTTGGGTTGGGTTAATTCGGGTTTGTCACATTTTTGGGTTAGCACGGGCCGGGTCGGGTTATTTTGGGTAACATGTTTGTTTCGGGTTTGTTGGCCGGTCTGTTTCGAGTCAAGCGGGTAGAGTTATCTCGGGTCGAGTCATTTATCGGTCAATGATTAAGAGAGAAAAGACCATTTCGAGTCTTTTGGGGTCAATTAAAGTATTATTTTGTCGGGTCAATAACTTTGTATCATAGCTCGATAATTTTGTTTGTAGTGCTCGATAACTTTATAACAAAAATCAACTACATTGAACAAGTTGTATATACCTGTGATACTCGGACACGTCAGGTTGCCGGCGTGTCGCGTGTCGACACGATACGATACGGAGTACGACACGTGATACGTGTCAGACACGCCGGGATGCGACACGACACCGACACACATACCGTATGAACAGAGGCGAGTGGAAAAAATGGCGACGGCCAGCCATAAGTGAGTAAGCTTGGTCGAGTAGTGGCGGCGGATGTAGATGGTTCGCGGTGGGCAGTCGGAGAAGATGGTAATAATGGAGATGAAGTGGTAGAGTCAAAGCAAATGACGGCATTAATAATTGTGTGGGTCCATTCAATTTTAGGGTTTCTTATAAGAGGTAAATTAAAAAAAGTAGCTAATGGAGTACAGCTGTCTAGTGGGTCATATCTTACATTGGCACATGTCAATACGTCACCCACTTACTTTTACCAAATGAACTCATTTCACATCTAATATAAAGATAAAGTAAATTAATTTAGTGGAGTCCAACAGTCAATATATACCCCACAAGGTAGATATTTATTTTAGAAATTAAATATTTCAATATATAAATTAAATTTTTTTAAATATTTTGGCTTATACTTTTTGTTCTTTACTTTCTACGTGTCGTATCCGTGTCTTGAATACAGGTCAAGATACTTGGTTGACCGTATCCCGGTGTCGGTAAAATTTCAAAATTACGTATCCGATACTCCGATACGTATCGGATACGATACTTCTCCGCCGTGTCTGAGTAACATAGGTATATACAACCAGTTGTATAATACATTAATTGCAACTTTTATTACACGATAATTTTATAGAATGACATAATCTAACATGACCCAATCTCTTGCTATTGTAAATGAGGGGGAAAAGACATGCTAGGAGGCTTATTCTTTTAGTTATAGGGGGATGAATAATCACACACGACGCATTTGTTGATAAGAAATCTTTGTTCTTATGCTTACGCGTCATTTTATAGGAAAATATATAATAAAAAATTTGCTACCAATATTTTAAATTCTGGATCTCCTGTTTATGAATAGTAGTATGATTGATTGTTTTAATCTAAGTGAATGTTAAAAACATAAAAAGGAAAACAATATATTTATTTATCCATTTTTTTCTTTGTGAATATGTATTTTAAATTAAAGGTAAACAAATAATTGGGGGATTGAAAAGTACAAGTATGAGTTATGAAAGAAAATACCTGTGCCTCCCATTCCAAAGACTCCAAGAGCATGAATATCAGTGGATGCAAGTGCCTTGATTATCTTCTGAAGAAGGTCATTTCTGGATCCCAAACCTACACAGTTTGTGGGGATGACTTCCATTTCTCCTCGTCGTATAGGCCGAGTGACATCCTGAGGTTTGTTACCAATAATATCCTTTATTACGACGAGCATAGCCTCAGCAGCGACACTCATATCATGACGATCAGAGATAAAATTGCAGGAAATCACACAGAAGCCGCAACAGTTTCTATGGCTAGTTGCATTATAAGAATCCATTAACTCCGCCTTGAGTCCCCTCCGATTCCCAATAACAGCACCCATAGCTTCCATCCCTAACCTTACATTTTCCGGCAATGAATTCAACAACTCCTCGTTCAAAACCACTTCTCCTACTGGTTTCAGCAAATTTGTCACTTTTTGCCTCAATGTATTTTCATTCACAAGGACATTGTCGTAGTGATTGTCATCACTTAGTAACTCTTCCTCGACGCTCATCTCCCTGGCTTTGGCTATAATTTCTGCCACCTTATTATCCTTTTCCACAAGCCTTTCCAAATTCTCCGTATGATTCTCCAATAAATGCAGCGCTGCAACAGCCATATCAACGTCATTCTGCATAAGGGCCTTGAACTCTTCCATGGTTTCCACTACAAGCTTCTCCAACACTAGACCAACTTCATTATCCTTCTTCTCCGCATCAGAAATTTCCCCATTACCAGCCTTTCTCTTCCGTTTTGCTATATTTTTCATCACTTTCACTACCAAATCACGCATCCCAACATCGTCTTCAATAAACTTTTTGAGATCATCCTTGATCAATTTCAACATAACTTTGGCTATCTCAATATCCTTAAACATCAGCTTCTTCATCGATTCATCCCTCGTGAACTCCTTCACTCTCGCTAGCCAACGACCAGCTTTAGCAGTGACTTTTTCCAACTTCTCCTTCCCACTCAGAACTTTTTCATCAATATCATCCTTCTCAACCCGTAAACTCTCAAGATTATCAACAAGTAAACCCAGGTTCTGCTCACAGTTTTTGACATAATTCATGTATGTTTTCAACTTAACTATGATTGCAGACAGCGCAAACTGCCCAACTCTTACAACTTCAGCTTCTAACCCCGACATTCTCAACTTGGATCTCTCTTTCACAGTTTTCTCACTATAATATGATTAATATCTATTGTTACTCAACCTTACTCTGGGAAAATGTAATTTTCTGTACAACAAAGCAAAGAGAGGGTTAAGCTTATATAATGTAGAGTTGCATATAATATAATCCAAGTTGCCTCCCTCTTTACTTAAAAATCACCATTTCTTATTAAATACATGCATCTTCTCCAATTAATGTTTTCATTAAAATCACTCTGTCTCTTTACGATTACCTTTAAAAAAGGGGATTTACGACTTATAACTTTTTGGGTTTCTCTACGTGGTGCCCTTACTTTTCGAAAATATCAAGGGTATCCCTAAACTTAACGAAAACATTTTAAAATACCCAAACTTTTCTAATTTGCCTCTTTTAAATGTTTAGTTTGGAGTACATTTTTGATTGATTTTTCGCCAATAATTTATCATTCCATTAACATAAACTTGGTTTACTCAATCGTAAACATATTTTCATTACAAAATTTAACTGATTAAAAACGTTATTTTTAGGAGTTTGAGTATTTTAGGAACATTTTACTAAGTTTAAGGGTAATTGAAAAAACACAGGGATACTAGAAAAACCTAACTTTTTTTAATTATCTCATTTTCGCCCTTGTACTTTGGTAATTGATACGCTTCTTTTCTTTAAAAAATCATAGCTCTTGGCTATTTTTTCAAAAAAAAAAAAAAAAAAAAAAAAAAAATTATTTTTTAAGGCGCCCGGGTAATGTGTACGAGGATTGCAATCAAGTCTTCAACATGCTTGTGTCACTCTTTCTTATTAGGCCAACAGGCCCAACAACTTGTAGTCCCGAGTTATGTTCAATCAACAAAATTTTACGGAATAAACTGTGACTAATCAGAACTATCGATTGCAAAATCTGAAAATCAGAATGCTGAGTAACAAATTAGCACAAAGATGAAACCATTTGTGATGGTTGTTAGAGAATGATAAGTAGATCATAAATCTATAATGGATCAGTCCGTCTTGCTTCAAACCGATTTATTTTAGACAGCAATAAGACCTCTCAAAAGTGAGAAGCACATGGGTGGTGGGACACCCCTATGTGCTTTCCCATTCACACCCTAAGGGTGTGTTTGGTTACCATTTTAGGAGGGAAAGGAAGGGGAGGGGGAGTGAGGGGAGGGAAAGGTAGGGGAAGGGAGGGGAGGGAAAATGAATTATGGTTGTTTGGATAGCAAATATGATGAAAGGGAGATGGAAGGGAGGAAGAGGGAGATGGTAGAATGGATGGAGGATATTGATGAAATGAGAGTCAAAAAAAGTTTTCCTTCCAAATCTTGCCAACGATGATGGAAAGATTTTAGTTTAATCTAAAAAGAGAAATTAAATCCTCCCATTCCCCTCCCCTTCCATTTCCCTCCTTCCATATATTGTAACCAAACAAAGGAAATTGACTCCCTCCCTTTCCCTCCCCTCCCTTTCCCCCCAATTCTCTCAATCCAAATATACCCTAAATGAGTTTTTTGTGAGAGAAAATTGTATCCGTCTGACAATTTTAGACGGATATGACGGTCTGAAATAAGAATTTGTGATAATGGATATGTATAAACAAATCACCCATAAACCTTAAAATTAAATAGGTATACTTTCAATTGCCGAGGGAATACAGTTGACTTTACTTGTAACATGATTGAATGGGAACCCAGCCTTGAATATTCTGGCCTGGCCACTACGCTACTTTTATTAATAATAATTAATTCACAATCTGCATACTTCGTATATTAAAAGCAAAGTGGGGTAACATGATAGTGTGTAAATGAGCCAAAACTCTCTCCATTTTCTAAAAAGAAAAGGAGAGGCAATTACCTAATACCTATCAACTGTCCAGATTATATCCTGTTAACATTAAATGGTGTGCGATTTATGCATAAAAATAAAGAGTTAATAAAATATAGATGAGATTATATTATTAAATGAGTTTATGAGAGGAAATGTAGAGAAAAGAAATGGAGAGGATCCTTGGTGTGTAATACGCACACCGACAACCTGGCTAGATCATTATTAATTCAGCTAGCACCAAGTACTAGGAATCTCCATTGAATCACTTGAATGGGTCATTTTGTCTGAGGCATATGCAAGATACCTAAATAGAGATCTTGGGGTCAGGAACTCGACCTGACACTTGAGCTTAGAACCCGAGTATGAACCGAACAAATTAGACCCAACATTAATATTCATTTTGTCAATACTTATTATGAATGGAACAGTTAGTCCAACTGTTCTACTGACTTGTGTATGTAGTATTTGTCTACTTGATCATTTTTACAATTAAAACGAAAGCAATAAGAGAGACGATTGTAGTGTCAGAATATAAAATCGATTTTAGGACTTCAACCATCAGCTTAAGCTAAAGCTTTTGGTTGAGAGGTATCAGAGCTAGCGTGACCAAAAGTCACGAGTTCGAATCCCACTCCTCTCAATTCTAAAGTGGAATATTAAGCACCAGGTAAGGTCGTAAGGGGAGGCCTGCAGTTCGATCCACACTTCAAGCCCAACGGGCATTCATGTGAGAGGGCATGTTAGAATATAAAACCGATCTTGGGACTCCAACAATCAGCTTAAGCTTTACAAACACGGCGAGAAAAATTTTAAGTGATTTGACCTACACTCTTAAGTCTATATCCACAAATTAGCTGCCCCGGCTACAAAGAAACCTCCACAAATTATTCCGGTTGAGCATGATTGAATGGGAACACAAGCTTGAATATTCTGGTCACTAAGCTAATTTATCGACAATTAAGCATAAACAATTCGCAATTTGCATATATTAAAATGAAGTGGGAGACAGATTAAGCGTACATTTTCCTAAGAGCATACACATTGAAGAGTATGTCATTTTCCTCTTATTTCCTCTCTTTCCTTCTATTTTTTTGACACCTCATCATTTCTCATTATCTTCATCCTCCTCTTTAACATTTTTTCTATTTTTTCACTCATCAAAGAGGATCCTCTTATTCAGAGCATGTACAATAGAGAGGGGATTATCATCCTCTTATTATTTTCTTTCTCCCTCTCTTTTTTGGACACCTCACTTTCTCTATCATCCACTTCCATCCCACAAATACTGCTATACAACTAAGCATTGTACAACCCTATACATTAATTTGAGCTTATGTGTAATTTTTCTGAGTTTTGTAAAAGTTTATTTTTTTATGTTTAAATGTGTGAGTTCAAAAACTTTATGGCATAGCTCAAATTCTTTTAAATAAAACTCGAAAACTTTAGTACACAACTCGGATTCTACATCATACAACTACATACAACAGGTTGTATAATCTACTCATTGCTTCCATCCTCACTATTTTCATCCTCTTCTTATTTATTTTGCCCTACAATAGAAAGGATCCTCTTTTTTATCCTCAACATTTTAATTCCATTTCACTTATATTAAAATAAAAAAATAAAAAGCAAATACTAAATATGGACAAATATAATTGGATAGTTGGCACAAGGGCCAATGTTCCACTTCCTCTAAAACTAGAGGAAGTGGAGAACATCCTCCTTCTAAGAGGATCCTTTATGCATAGAGAGGACCTCCTCTTAGATGAGAGAGAGGGTTAAGAGAAGGGTAAGTCCTCTCTATTGTACATGCTCTCATCCCCTCTCAAATTTTTTATGACCAAAAAATAAAAAAGAAACAAATTACATGACACATGGTAGATGAGGGATGACTAGTAGACACAACCTAGAAACAGGGTAAATTATACCATGCACCCAGGAGTGTGGTCCATGGTACTCTCTCCTCATAACTTTTTTATTAGTAAATAAATATTAAATTTAATAAATTATAAAGTTATAAAAAATATATTACTATTCATAATTTTTATTTCTCTACAAATAAAGGTTGTACTTCCTCTAAAAATAGAGGAAGACTTCCTCTTCCTCTTCAAAGAAGATGCTAAGAGTATATACCCACATTGAAGAGGATGTCGTTAAATGAGAGAGAGTGCTAAAAAGATGATTCATCCTCTTCAATGTGGATGCTCTAAACGCTAGCAGCTACTTCCTCGATTATATGTTCCAGACAAAAGCTACTGCAATCCATTGCATGCTGCTGCATACAGCGCTCTTAATCTCAGAGGAACACCGTGCTCTCAGCTTCTCTCAAAAAAAGAAAACAAATAAAATCCCTAACCAAGTTCTCGCTGCTCCGCCGCCTCCACCGTCCTCACTTGCCCCCCTTCTTCTTCCCCTACCCAATCGTCGGAGATTGGTTTGTCCCTTACCATATCTCCGGCGAATCGACACATCTCATACCCCCAAAAATCTACTTTGTTTTTTCCCGCATCTCCGGCCAACCGATGTTTCCTCGCTGCTGCTTTCTCGCCGGGGATAGGGGATGGGTCCGTCCTGGCCTATCTCCAGTGACGATCTGTTTTGATACTCTAGGATACTGTCTCAATTCTTATATCCTACACCGTAGAATACTCTATACTCCCTCCGATTCCCCCACTCATCCTCTAACTTCCTCTTTTTTTTTTTCAAACAAAAAATTAACTTCCACATGTAAAAAACACTTACCACTATCATATTCAGTTTAAGTGTTTTGTAGTGTTGCATTCACGATATAACACTATCATGTTCTATAATGAAATATGACCATGTTCTATAATGAAATATGTGCTTTATAGTGCGATATTCACAATGTAACACTATTATATTCACTTTTAGTTTAGTGAATATGATAATGTAGTTTGATGAATATGTATTATGTAGTGTGATATTCATCTCATGCCTCTATTATATTCACTTTCAGTTTAGTGAATATGACTCTATTTATTCAAATATATTGAACAATGACAATCTTGAACGTTTTATTCCATATCAAAACTGTATAATACAAAATAATTTAAAGGAATACAAATAATTGTGTGATATGATATGAATATGTCAATTACGTGATGTGAATATATGTTGAAAATTAAAATAAATAACAAAATCTATCAAATATAATCTTTATTTGTAGAGAAATAAAAATTATGAATAGTAATATATTTTTTATCACTTTATAATTTATTAAATTTAATATTTATTTACTATTAAAAAAGTTATGAGGAGAGAGTACCATGGACCACACTTAGAGGTGGCAATCGGGTCAGTCGGGTCGGGTCATATCGGGTCAGCATACCCTTTCGGGTCGAGTTGGGTCGGGTTCGGGTCGTTATCGGGTCGGGTCATTTCGGGTCGAATGAAGTATCGGGCCGGGTCGGGTTTGGGTCGGGTCATTATCGGGTCCGGTAACTTAATCGCATTACTATAATTTTTTACCATTAAATTTATTTTTTAACCTATTATTTGGGTTAATTAATTCATTACTAAGTAAAACATATCAATCTAAACACAAAATCACTTTCATTTTGATCAAAATTAAGCTTAATAATTATCGGGTCATCAACTTAATCGGGTCAGTATCGGGTCGGGTCAATATCGGGTCGAGTCTGGGTCGGGTTCGGGTCACTCATAATCGGATCGTGTCGGGTTACGAGTCGTCAACGGGTCGGGTCGGGTCAGTTTCGGGTCACAATATTTTCGGGTTCGGATCGGGTCGGGTTTGCTCGGGTTCGGATCGAGTCACTCGGGTCGGGTCAGACTTGTCAGCTCTAACCACACTCGTTGTTTCTAGGTTGTGTTTTTAAAAGTTAAAAGTGATATAAATAATCATATAATAGGAGCAATGTCTCGTGTGGAGTACATCTTTTATGGTGGCTTAGTCACGTCTAATTTATAAGTTTAAGAGTGTTTAGTCTGTTCCTTCTGGTACCTTGTCCTGTCACCGCCGTTTTTTCATTCTCAATCCAGGGGTGATCCTCCCATTCCCCTTACCCCTGATTTGTTGCTCTCCTAAGTGGCTGTCTTTTGGGTTTGATACGGTAATCCCCCAATTTCCCCCGCCTGTCATTCCCTCTTCTTTTTTCCCTAGTGTTGGTTGACCAGTGTCGTCCCTTCGTTTGGTCTGGTTGCTTGATTGGCAGTGGTCCTGGGAGGTGTCCTTGGTGATTCGGGTGTCTCTGTGGTGTCTTGATCCACCTTATTGTCTTGTTTTGTTGGTGGGTCTTCAGCTCCTGCTCCTACTGCTTACAAGTGTGTCTTTGATGTTCCTTGTGTTTGGTGAGTTTCAAGTCTTCGAGACTTGTTTGTTAGGTAGTTTTGATGTTGATGTTTGTGGCTGCCGATGGTTTTTGGCTTCTATGTTGGTTGTTATGATGGTCGTCGGGTCCTTTCTCTATCTTTTCGGAAGGGTGAGTGTGGGTGTAGTGGCTTTTTGTGCTCGTGTGGTCTTGTTCTAGGTTCTTCGGTTGGGTTGGATGATTCGGAGATGGTGATTCTGCTGGAGTCAGTTTACGGGTGTGGTTTTCGTATGCGATGTGCTTGGTAGGGTGAAGTCGGGGTCTGGCAATGCTGTTAGCGGTAGTCTCAACCTCATTGTTCTCCATGAAAGGTTTGGCTTGGAATTGCAGGGGTCTTAAGGATCCGCTTGCCCCTGTTATTCCTAAAATTAGAGTAATATGTAGGTCTTTTCATATTAATTTAGATTTTGTCTCTCTTTCCGAAACTAAGTGTGAGGTACGATCAGTTGATGTTCTTTTGCGACCTATGGGTTTCCTTCATTCTGCTGGTTGTGATGCTAACGGCTTAAAGATGGAGCACTGGGTTGGCTGGAGATCGGTTTTCCTAGAGGAGGAACTAATCAGTACCGAAACATATAATGAAATACTGTAATTATCGAAACTGAAAATTCATATGCTCCGTAAAAGTTAGAACTAGAACTGTTTACGACCCATCGTGTCCAGTGTCCACTGAACCCAAACCGGATGCAATTGTACAAACAATGTTTAAAATTACATGGATTAATCAAGTACTTAAGAGGATCCCAAGTCTTTTAATTTACACACATAACCGAGGTCAACTGAAGATTGAAAGTTGAAACCCCCTGTAACCCGAGATCACCTCTACCTAGTGCGAGCTAACATTACATACAAATGAACGCTTGACAAAGAGCTAACAATTCTTAAAATCCAGAGACAGAGAAGTGCATATTATACATTTACATTATACTACTACTCGAGGAAGAGTGGAAGACTATTTAATTAAGACGAGCAGGCCAAGTTATCGAAACCAAACCCCAAAATGGATTTACGATAGAAACAGAGGGGCCTGTTCGTTGTACATGCAAAGGGGATCAACCCAAAGATGAGGAGGTTCAAACTGAACTACAACATCAGGAGACGCTGTTGGAACGGAAAGTAGCTTCATAGCCTCGTCTAAGGCTGCTCGTGTCACATATCTCGATGCATGAATAATAATCTCTTCGAGAACCACAGAGTTTTGGAGCAAAAACTCGAGAAAATGAAAGAGGGGCTCCATTGATCGGCAAGAGACTTGAAACCCGACTACCTTGACAGTTTTAAGATGCAGAAGCCGACACTTTGAAATTGTACTCCATGACTTCCAATAGTGCTTTGAGTCAGCACTAGGGGGTTTCGCGTGTTCTAAAACACACTAGAATCATAATGTCCTTGGTTAGTAGTAGTATATTAAAAGAGTTCGAACTTAAATACACACCAATGATGCATTTGATGAAGAGGATGATATGATGCAAATTGTAATTTAGAGTAACATCCAATACTATAAATTTGTGGACAAAAATGATCCGCTAAATTTGATGTTTATTATAGAGAAAATTGTTGATTGCAGTCTTATAAAAATCACTTTTTGAAAATTACAACCTTATATAATTTTATTTTTTTAAAATTACAGCCATAATAACACTTTTGATCAGAAATTACAACCAAACGTTTTACTCCGGTGGAAAATTGAGACAAATTTGAATTTTTGTGACTTAAGTTCATTTTTTAGGACGAAAATACCCTTACAATCAACCTATAACAACCCCTTATGTTCATCCTCTTCATCAGAATTCGCAACTCCATCTTCTCTCAAACTCTCCATTTCTTCTTCACCAATATTACCTAATCTAATTCGTCTCTTTTATTCACATTCTACCCTAATCAATTTAATTGAACTAGTATGGATCCCGCGCATACATGCGCGGTATTCATAGATCTTTTACTTACTTTATAATGTATTATTTAAGATTTAAAATTGATGTATTATTAATTTTTCATATTTTAATGAGGATAAAAAATTGAAATGGAAAATTAATTAAAAGAATTAAGTAAATTCATGAAAATGTATATTTTAATGAAATTTTTCATCACAAAACTAATGATTTCAATTTATAAATTATCTCAAATAATTTTAAAGTTTTTTTTTGTCAAGAAATTAATAATATAAGTTCATAATTTTTTTTATACGAACTAAATACTCGTACTTGGTAAAAAAAAATTATGCGAAACTAATAATATCAAATTTTTCGGTTTTTCATATACGAATTTTAGATTTATACCATTTTTGTTTTATTTTTAAATTAAAAGATTATAATTTAATTAAAAAAATTTATAATGATTAAAGATTATATCTTAACTAAAAGATAATAATTTAATAAAAATAGAGTTTTGCTTCTTTATTTAGCCAACTTCTTTTTGGAGGGAAAACTTTTGAAATTTTTTATTCTTTTAGTAGTAAAAATAAAGGGGAATGCAAGTTGAAAAAATATTATCCCCTTTTTAAATGTCATAGAATTATTTATTGTATGAAATAAATCAATATGGCATAATCAAAGATAAGATATAATGAAGCCCAAAGCCCAATATAGAGCAACTCATTTAAGCGGGAAAACTTGAGAATCTCTTATTCTTTTAGTTTAAGGGGATTGTAATTCTATTATATCCATTTTCTCTTAAAATAAATTAGTGTTCTTCATCATCAATTTTCCCCAAATTGAAAATAATTAAAGTTCTTCAATTTTGGGGAAAATTTGAGAGATTAGTGGGGAGGAAGATGAGGGGTTTAGGGGTTTAGGGTTAAATGAGAGGTAAAGTGAAATGAACCGGGTAAGTAGGCAAACAAATAGGGAAGGGTATTTCGGTCACATTTTAACAAAATTCACCGGAAACGTCATCGACGTGCAATTTTCAAAGAAAAGTGATATTATGGCTATAATTTCAAAAAAAAATTATATAAGGCTGTAATTTTCAAAAAGTGGTTTTTATAAGGATGTAAGCCTGTAATCAACAATTTTCTCATTATTTTATCGTGAAGTAGCACAGTGCCTACCCAATTCATCTGAAATATCCTTTCAAGGACAAAATTGCTTATATCTGACCCCTTTACCCTGTCAGAGGTCGAAAAGATTGAGACAGTTGGGTAATGTTGTTGCTAATGCTTTACTTTTTTGCTTCAGAATACGATGAATGTATAGCATTTTATGGGAAGTGTTAGAGTACTCTTGCTCTTGGCTCACAGAGGGTGGACTACTAGTTGTCATATTTGACAATGTAAACGACTGATGGAGACAATAAACAGGTTATGCCAAACATACCGTGTCTGAGCAATAAGAGAGTTCGATGACTAGAGATTCCAAGTAAGGCGAACTGTGCAACAGGCTTGCTAAGCCAAGATGGCTCCATTCAACGATAGGTATGCACAGAGTTAGACATCTTCGCGGCGACCAAGGAGATGATAAGTTATATGCTTCACGCATCGATAAAGCCTACACAAGTGAAAGTTGCAAAATCCATGACAGTAGAAACCAAGTTAAGGTGATGTTTGGCCTAGTTTATATGAAATAACTTTTACTTTTTAGAATGAGTTTTTTCATAAACTACTTTTTGAAAAAGTTGTGGTTGTTTGGCCTAACTTTTGTAAAAGTAGTTTCTTAACAAATTGATGTGTTTGGCCTACTACTGCTTTTTAGTTTTTTTTTTTAGTTTCCATAATCCTAAGAGTTTTTGGGAGAAGTAGAAGCAGAAGCATCAATTTGGTGCTTCTGTTTCAAGTTGCTTTTTATTAACTTCTGACTTTTCAAAAGTAGTTTTTTATCTCCCTAAATTATAGTGTTTGGCCCAGTTTCAACTTTTACAATTAGAAAAGCACTTAGAAAGCTTGGCCAAACACCCCCTAAAAGCAAAAGGGACAAGCCACAATCAATGTGATTAATGAAGCCAATTGTGAGACATAACACAAATTTAGACCTCGACAATAACTTAATATTAAGATAAAAACACATTAAAACAATGACAACCAACTTCCACTGCAAGGGTCAGCATCCGTCGAACTATCCCAATTCCCAAAACAATCGATAACGAAGGAAAATGGGATAATCCGAACATCAGAACATCTATACAAACCGTCCATCCTAAATTATGCATCTTAACGGTAATGAACCTAATATTGAGAGTGATCTTAAGAGAAATCATCTAAGCACGTATACTGAGCATCAAAAATTTTTATTCTGAAAAATTGTTAGCCTGCACAACGCTGCTATCAGGATTAATAACACCCAAAAGGAAAGCACAGTGCCCACATAATGTCAAATGAAATGGGTACGGGTGTGCTGGAATTCCACTTCGAGAGTTTTTGAGGAGTTTTGAGGTTGCCAGGATTCGAACCCGTGACTTTTGGTCACACTGGCTCTGATACCATATAGATGAACCATCTCAACCAAAACCCTAAGGTCATGGCTGAGGCCCAACTATTATAATTATTCCTATTAATATACTCGTATAAATGTTACCCTAATCCAACTCTCCTAAGTTTCGTAAGGTGAAGAGGCACAACATAAAATACAGAGAAGCCCTAGTCTTCTGACATAGTGATATATAGTCTTTTTCAGTAACCACTACCACATCAACTCAATGGCGTAAATATAATAATGTCACGCTGCAATAACAACTAAATTTCACAATCAAAACAGGGGAAAAAGGCATTTTGTACCTTAATGATTATTCCACCAATCGTCACTACTTTGACAAGACAAAGGCTCTCAAGAACTTCTCTAGCAATTTCTTCATCTCTTGCAGCAAACCACAAACTCCTGGACTCATAACTTCTTTTGGAAATGATAGTAAAAGACATCACTGCATTCACCAAGCTCCCTAAGTCCATGAGTCGAAGTTTTGTCCTAAACAACGAACCTGACACTTCCAACGATACAAGATTCGGCCCTGAAATCTCCAGCACATAATCTACCCCCTTTTCTATCACATAATTAGGATGTTGCTCCCCAACAATGCGCAACACCCTCAAACTACCGGAATTAATCATCAACTTATCGAATCCTGTGCATTTTCTCAACTCCAATGTCTCCAATACACTACACCCACTCAAAATCCTCGAAATCAATACCTCATTCAACCTTGTTTGGGTTATACTCAACAATTTTAGTCTACTACAGTTCATTTTCCCCCTCATCTTGAAATCACAACAACAAATAACCAACTCCACTAGGTTCACATTCTTGTACAGACTTTCCGGCAATGGGTACATAAAAGCTGAACCATTAAGCCCACGATAAGGACGCTTCTTGTTGAAATTCAAATGGACCGATTTTACCTGCTAGAGAAAAATTAATCTAATCAATTTCCAATCATTCAAAACAGAACTCCATAACTTTTATCTGACTTTAAGCAGCCTATTCAGCAATCAGATTTTTCTTTATAATAGTAACAATCAGAGATGCAATCAAAGGAGGACAACGGCTTAGAACAGTAGCAGAGCGAGGAGTGCAAGGAGACTAACAGAGGTTGCCGACTGCCGTCACTCAAAGTAATGTAAAGTTTACATTTTATAATTATAATTTCTGACGTTTTTGGTATGTTACACTATCTCATTACTAATTTATCCAAAAAATAGCAGAACTATATTTTAGCCACAGCCCCCAAACTTCGAATCCTGATTCCGTCACTGGTTAAAAGAATTGAATTTCTTTTGATAATGCCGATTTCAATACTCACAAGTTATCCAATACTCACATGAAACTACAACTAACACAATTATCATCTCATTTCATACCTTATCCAACTATCTATATCCCTTCTACACTCAAACCACAACTAAACTAGAAACAGTTCAGAAACAAAAAAATTCCAATGATCAACCGAATCTTTAATCATACCGCAACAATCAATTTCGAAGGAAAATTGGTCGAAGACGAAACCCTAGCGCAGTGTCAACAAATTCGACAAATACGACGCCGTTTTTGCCGTATTCACAATTTATCCAATAATCTGCATAAAACTACAACTAACAAAAACAATTTCTATCTAAATTCATAACTTATTCAACAATCAGCATTAATTTACACTCAAAACTCTAATTAAACTTATCACAACCCTAATTTTTCAAATAATTAACACCGAAATTTCAAAATTACACGGTCTAGTAACAGAAATTCATACCAATAAACTATACAAAATCAAAATAACGCGATAATTTACCTGCTTTTGAGCTGCGAAATTCAACCACGCATCAACAGAATCTTTAATTAAAGTATTATAATCAATTTCAAGGGAAAATTTGTCGATAAATTTGCGATCATGAAGCCGTATCGCAGCGTCGACAAGTTCGACAAATACGGCGCCGTTTCTGCCGGAATATTTATCGGAGAAGGTAAGTGAGTCGACCGAGTTCCAGAGCGAGTTGAATCGTTTCGATAAAACACTTGTTCTTGCTGCTTCTTCAGTGTAGAGGTGAGAGAGGATGTGAACGAGTGGAAGATCCGGTAACTCACTGAGTCGAGAGAGAGTTAGTGTGTGATGCTTTTTGTTGTGTGTTTCATTTCCGCCGTCCGATTCTCCGGTGATCGGACGTTTGAGATTTACGCCGGCGAATTCCATATAATGTCTCCGGCGAATAATACTCGATTTTTTTGAAGATTAAAATATTAAATCAACTTGAAAGTTAATTGTTTATTACTCCACCCATTTTTTTTTTATTTCACCTCATTTCTTTTTGCACGGTTATTAAGAAACCGATTAAAGAATGAAAAAGCAAGGAAGGAGATGTAGGTGGGTCATGTTAATAGTAGAAAATTGATTAAAGAATGTAAAAGTAGTGAAAAAGCAATGACAAATATTGTAAATACACAAGTGGGATAAGGTCATAAGGCTACTTTTGTTATTTGGATGTCTAAATAAGGAGAGAAGAGAAATGTGGTGAAAAGAAATAATTTGCCAGAAAGGGGAAATGAGATGAAAATTCTTCCTACTACTAAGAGAATAAAAATTCTTTTAATTTTCCCAACTATACATCTAGCTAAATAAGTTAATAAGTTAATAAATAAAATTTTCTTTCATCTAGCTAAATAAGTTAATAAGTTGTGAAGTTTTTTTAGTAAATTTTCTGTTACTCCAAAAAACATCTAGCTAAATAAGTTAATAAATAAAATTTTCTTTCATTACATTATTATCTTTTTAATGAATATATATTTATAAATAAACTCTAATTTTTTAAATAAATTCATAATTATGATTTTTTCATTAAAATAAAATAAAATAAATATTAAATTATAAAGTATAAGTTGCTAAATTTTTCAGTAATGCAATAATTATTACGGTAGAGAATAACTTGACACATGCTTACTATTAGCTTCGTGATAAAAAAAACATTTACTAAAAAAACTTCACAACTTAAATAATTTTTTTTATTAGTTTTCCATTTCAATTTTTTTGTTTCATATCAAAATACAATGGAGTGAACTGATAAATATTAATGAGGTGCAAATTTTAAAAGTATAAATCCTCCTATATACTAAAAGAATACAACTTTTCTAAAGTTTTCCCTCCAAAGTGATCAAACTTATATATGGAAGCAAATTAGATTTTCATTTATTAAACTAATTTTCCATTTAAAATAATCTATAAATAAAAACTGTATCTCCTATTATTAACTTCGTGACGAATTTTTTTTTTAAAAAAATTGATATAGTTAAAATATTTTCATTAAAAACACAATTCATGGAATTATTCAATTCTTTTGATTAATTTACCCATTTTAATATTAGTTATTTTTTATAAAAATTCGTGAGATATAAATCTAAAATTTATAACTAATACACTAAAAATTAAAAGGCCTATATTTACCTCGCATTTGCGCGGGATCTACACTAGTAGGAAAATGAAGGGAGTATATAACTAGTATACACCCCGTGCAAACATTACACATATCTATAGAGTTTCATTATTTTTCTTGTTTCTAGCTATTCATTGTATTTTTTTTTAGAGTAAATTATCAATTACACCCACGCTTAATCCACTTTTTTACACTTACTCCTACGTCAATTTTTTTTTAAATTACACCCAAATTAATAGCTCAGGTTATAATTTGCACCCAGTACCATTTTAAGGGGAAAAACTTTATGAATTGACGAAATTACCCCCGCGTGTATACTCTTTGTATTCATGACTCTTCATTTACTTTCCCTTTTACACATCTTTCACCTTATTTCTCCCACATACTTCCCCCAAATATTTCCCCATAAAAATTCCCTAAAATTTCCGTCATAATCCAAATTAAACCTTAACTATTGAGAGATTGTTCATCCATCATCATCTATCACTTAAGTAATTTATGTAAGTTGTCCTTAACAAACCAAATTCTTATAGGTACCTTCCCATAAAAAATCCTAAAGTCTTTTATATATAGCTAGGATTGTTCATTGAAATCAACACATCACTTACTATAACTCCCTTAAAGAACTATAACGTTATTATGGCTGAAATTAAGAGTCCCAAAACATCCTTTAAATTTAACGTGACCAGGCAGCCGGCGGAGCTAATCCCTCCGGCGCGATCCACGCCATACGAGGTTAAAGAACTATACGCCTCAATTACGATTCCAAGTCCTAACCATCCTAGCTTACAAGAACAACCATAGTGATAACATTAATAAGCGTTGTTTACATGGGGCGGTGCACCCGGCCAAGGTGTTTAAGGATGCGGTTGCCAAGGCATTGCTGTTACTTTACATGCAAGTACCAAACATTATTTTTTTTGCCTAAAAGTACCTAAAGTTTACATGTCAAGAATTGAAGACATTAAGATTAACAATAATACGACGGTGGATGCTTGAAATATCGAGTTGAGACAACAATATTGTGTTTAATTAGATTTAACGTAGAGTCAAATATTCTCTGCATGGATATCTATATCAAGAAATTATACTCTTCTTTGTTTTGATGTCACCTGCTTAACTAGTCCACTTTCTTAGGCAAACCCTTGAATACCACCTATAATCTCATGTGGGTGGTAGAATATATTACTTTTATTTTGCGATATATCACCCCTCACATAATAAAATTGATAAACATTGAACGATGAACAAACTGATTGAAAACAGTATTGTATTCTCGATGAAAAACTCAACAGGAAGTACAAGGTATATATAGCCTATGCTAATATTTACCCTAGCTATATTCAAGGTAACTAACATCGATATACAAGGAATAAAATTATCACAATCTTTGACCCCAAGAAAGATATATAACCGAAGATATATATCGAATAATATGGATAAAATATTATTCGATATTGATCCTCTAATACTCCCCCTCAAGTTGGGCCACTTGGTAAACCAAGTCCCAACTTGTACTGTAAATGATCAAACGCCTCACCACCAAGAGCCTTAGTGAAAAGGTCAGCTACTTGTTCTTTGCTTCGGACGTGAAAGGTATTAATGGTGCGGTTGATCAAGTGTTGTCGAATGAAATGGCAATCAATTTCGATGTGTTTGGTTCGATCATGAAAAACCGGATTTTTGGCAATATGAATGGCTGCTTGATTGTCGCAAAATAAATTCATCGGCTCCAAATGAAAGACGCCTAAGGAAGCGAGGAAAGATTTTAACCAAATCAATTCACTTGTCGCTCCAGCCATGGCTCTGTATTCTGCTTCTGCGGTCGACTTAGCCACGGTGACTTGCTTCTTGGCTTTCCACGACACTGGTGACCCCCCAAGTGCCACGAAATATCCACTTAGTGACCTCCGAGTTAATGGACAACTGGCATAGTCGGAGTCACAGTACCCATTGAGCTGTAATCGGGCATCTTTACGCAAAATAATTCCCTTGCTTGGACTCATTTTAATGTAACGTACTACCCTTAGCGCCGCATCCCAGTGCTCTTTACGTGGTTCGTTGACAAATTGCGATAAAGTATGCACGGCATAGACCAGGTCAGGGCGTGTGATAGTGAGATAAACAAGCCTGCCGATTAACCGTCGGTACTTCATAATGTCATTCAGTACATCTCCTCGAGCTAAGGCAAGTTTGTGATGTTGCGGCATGGGTATGTGAACGGGCTTTGCTCCTTGTAATCCCGTTTCTTCTATTATACCCAACGCATACTTTCGTTGGTTAAGAAACAATCCTTGTGAACCATGTGCAACTTCAATGCCCAAAAAATATCGTAATTTTCCGAGATCTTTAATTCCAAAGTTTCTGTTGAGAAAATGCTTAAACGGACCACAAGCTTTGCTATTGTTACTCACAACTATCATATCATCCACATATACTAGGACTCCAATGAAAACGCCATTCCTATTATATGTAAATAATGAATAGTCGGCTAACGATTGTACGAAACCGTACCTTTTTAGAGAAGATGTCAGCTTTGCAAACCAATTTCTAGAGGCTTGTTTGAGCCCATAAATCGATTTGAGTAACCTGCAAACTTTATTGTCTCCCTTTTCGAAACCTTGGGGAACTTTCATATAGACTTCTTCGTCTAATTCTCCGTGCAAGAACGCATTATTAACATCCAATTGTTCGATATGCCAACCTTTAACCACGACCACAGCCAATAGACATCGGACACTGGTCATCTTAGCCACTGGTGCAAATGTTTCGTGATAGTCGACCCCTTCCACTTGTGTGAAACCTTGTGCCACGAGCCTTGCCTTGTATCGCTCAATGGTTCCATCGGCTTTATATTTGATTTTGTATATCCACCGACACCCGATGGGTCTCTTTCCTGCCGGTAGAGATACAACTTTCCAAGTGCCATTTCGTTCTAATGCTTCAATCTCTTTATTCATTGCTTCTTGCCATTTCGGATTGTCAGCTGCTTCACGGTAATTATTCGGTTCGCGCTCTTTATCAATGGCTGCTAAATAAGCCCTGTGGGAAGAAGAAAAACAATTGGTAATAACGTAATTGGCTATCGGATAACGAGTACCTGACTTAGTGGACTTCGATTGGACTGGATGAGCAGTTGTGACGGGTGTTATTACTCTCGTCGATTTGCAAACATAATCCTTTCTCCATGCCGGTTCGAATTTTGTTCGAGCGCCTCTTCCCAATTGTTCTTCCTCTGTTTCTTGCAATTCTTCATCCACGGTTTCAGTGTGGAGCTCTTCTACAACAGTGGAGTCGCGTGTTTCACTGTCAGTGCGTGACTCTGGCTGCAAGACTTCTTCATTTCTCCCCCTTTCTTCATGGGTACCTGTTTCTGCCGAATTCCCTTCCTCTATTTCCAAACCAGTTGGCTCTTGGTGTTCTACATACGGTGCATCAATAGATGTGTGCAACTCATTTGTGTTGGTAATCTTGGCAAATGGAAATTCATTTTCGAAGAAATTCACATAACGTGAAACAAACATTCTCTTTTCTTTGAGGTCATACACCTTCCAACCTTTCTTGCTATGTGGGTACCCCAAAAAAATACATCTCTTTCCCCTTTCCCCAAACTTGTCTCGAGGTTTATCCTTGCTATGGGCATAACAAAGGCATCCCAAAATTTTAAGATTAGTTAAATCGGGTTTGCAATTGTATAAAATTTCATACGGTGTTTTACCTCGAAGTAAGGGTGTCGGTGTCCTATTTATTAAATAGGCAGCTGTTAAGGCGCATTCTCCCCAAAAATGAATTGGCAAGTCGGCTTGAAAACGTAAGGCTCGTGCTTTTTCAAGAATGTGTCGATGTTTCCTCTCAACCCGTCCGTTTTGTTGAGGCGTATCTACATTGATAGTTTGGAAAAGTATTCCATTTTCCTCATAATAATATTTCATCGACCCTGACAACAACTCCGTCCCATTATCACTTTGAATGATTTTAACATGAGTATTAAACTGGGTTTTAACCATTTGACAAAAAATTCGCATCAACTCTCCTGCTTCACTCTTTTCTTTCATGAGATACACCCACACGGCCCTACTATGGTCATCCACGATGGTTAAAAAATAATGTGCACGTGATAAACTCGCCACTCGGTATGGTCCCCAAAGGTCACAATGGATTAATCCAAACAAAATATTGCATCGTTTATTATTAAGAGAAAAGGGTGAACGAGTTTGTTTTGCCCGACAACACGGGTCGCAAACATTGCTAGAATTCCTGTTCAAATTATAACCAACTAAAGCAGAAAATTGAGACAATACGCTACTTGATGGATGACCCAGACGTTTATACAAAAGTTGAGTGTCCTTGGTCACACTCGTCTTTCTCACCAAATCCGTTTTCTTCGGTCTGTAGTAATATACCCCGTCACAGTGCTCACCCCGTCCAATCTCCGTCTTCGTAGTCCGGTCCTGCATAACACAATAGTCGGGATGAAACGTTATTAGACAATTGTTTTCTTGAATGAGTTGTTTTACTGATATAAGATCACATGTTAACGAGGGCACAAATAGGACATCCTTTAGCACGAAATTTGAGTTCAATCGTACTTCACCATGTTCTGTGGCTTCAATTTTCTTACCATCAGGGAGGCCAACCAGAGAGGGTGACTCGGTCCAAGTATTTTGGAGACAATTATGTTTTCCCGTCATATGGTGTGACGCCCCACTGTCAATTAACCATTCATTAACTAACATAGCATTCATACCTGTATGTTTTTCACTACCTTCCGGACTTGCACTCAAAAGGATGCGTATTTTATCTATCTCATCCTTGGTGAAGGGCACATTACCCTTCTCTGTTTCCTTCGACCCAGAAGAATTCCCAACTGCATTGGCCTGAAAATTGGTGTGTTGTCCGCGTCCTCTTCCTCGGCCGCGACTGTTTCCTCTTCGTCCTCGTCCCCGTTCACGCGCTTTCACCACTTCATAGCCGTGTTTGTCATAGCAATCCGCTTCAATATGATAAAATTTCCCACAATGAGTGCACTGTGGCGGTGGTGGTACCTCTTCTCCATCTGTATCTTTCTTAGAAAAGGCTCCTCTTCCTCTGCCAACGCCATAGTTGTTCATTGCCATTGCTGCCTCATTTCGTTCCTCCTTAATTTTCGTTATACTGGTATGTCTTTCCTCCCTCAAGACCAAGGCATATGCTCTGGTGAGGGTCGTGATGGGGTCCTCCATCAGTAAATTGGTCCGAAGTCCGCCGTATAAGGTCGTATCCAAGCCCATCAAAAATTGATGGACTTTCTCTTCCTCACGTTCTTTAAGTATCATTGCTCCCGCTCCGCAAGTACACTTGGGTATTTTGCTATAATTAGCGAGTTCGTCCCATATAGTCTTCAATCTAGTGTAATACTCGACTACTGACTGTCGACCTTGCTTGCAGTCATTGAGATCTCCCTTCAACTGATGTACTCGAGGAGCATTTCTGGCAGAATATCGACCTCTTAACTCTTCCCATATCTCAGCCACCGTCACCGTGAACGTGATGCTAGGGTGTAGTTTCGGGTCTATAACATTCCTTAGCCACGCTTTCACCATTGCGTTACATTGTCGCCAAGCCAACAATTCAAGAGTGTCTTCTCCATTGTCTTCAGGCTTTTTGACCTCCCCTTCAACGAGCCCTAATTTATTTTTCGCATCAAGTCCATTTTTAACTGCGTCAGCCCATAATTCGTAGTTGTCGCCGTTAAAAATAGTTTGCGTAAGCATTAAATTAGGATTATCCGATGGGTGAAGGTAGAGAGGCGAAGTGATAGGAATGGTACGTTGTTCATTCCCTTTGCTGTTGCCTATGGATTTTGAATCAGGTCCTGTCATTTGATATTGTGATTGTGTGTTTTTTTTTTTTTTTTTTTTTTGTATTTATTTTGTGCGAAAGATATTAACCTGCTCACGATACCATGATAAACATTGAACGATGAACAAACTGATTGAAAACAGAATTGTATTCTCGATGAAAAACTCAACAGGAAGTACAATGTATATATAGCCTATGCTAATATTTACCCTAGCTATATTCAAGGTAACTAACATCGATATACAAGGAATAAAATTATCACAATCTTTGACCCCAAGAAAGATATATAACCGAAGATATATATCGAATAATATGGATAAGATATTATTCGATATTGATCCTCTAATAAAAATTGGTTGTAATTTTTGTCAAACAGATTAAGAGCATGTTTGGCCCTGCTCCTTAAAAATGAGTTTTTGTTTTTCAACCAAAAATTTCATATTTTTGCCCACAAAAATAGATCAATTTGGTGCTTCTAATTTTGAAAAACACTGTTAGAAAATTAAACTTGAAAACCAAAATTTCATTTTTGAAAATCGAGGCCAAACATGTTCTTATATATTTACTCTGTCACCATCATTTTTTTATCTTTGCTTTTAACATGCATCCAGGCAATGAAACTTTAAATTGGTCTAAGTTTCTTATCAACCATATATGGATTTATCAAAGCTAAATCAGATTATTCCTTGTTTACTAAAGGACATTCTACTTTGTTGTCATTATTATTTATGTTGATGATCTTGTAATTACTGGGAATGAATAATCTAGTAGAGATTCAATCTATCAAACATCTTTTGAATGAAGATTTCACTATTAAGGATCACGGATAAGAATTGAATTCCCAACCTCACAGTTGAAGTAATAAGAGAGCTTTTACTACATGGAGCTAGAGCTGGCCATCAGCACGGGCTGACCCGGCCCGCCCTAGTCCGTTATTTTATCCAACCTGGCCTGACTCGGCCCGGCCAGGCCTTAGCCCGTCATTAACCCTGGCCTGGCCCGGGTCCTGAAATTCCAACCCGGCCCGGCCTTAGCCCGCCATTTTAGCAAAAATAAAAAATAAAAAAACAAAATGGTAAGGCCCGCCAGCCCGGCCCGCCTCTAATCCTGGCCCGGGTCAAGCATATCCCAGCCCGGCCCGGCCCGACCAAGCACGTCCCTTCCCCCTGGCCTGGCCCGGGTTTGACCAGGAGAGCCCGACCCGAGTACAGGTCTACATGGAGCCAACTCTTGTTCTTATATACTCCAATATATTAGTACAAAGGTAATGCAAGCTATTAGAAACTTTATTTAACTAAAGTGTACAATAATACGGTCATACTATATGTTAATACTCGTATATATGTAACAACATTGTTATAAGCTTGACAATTATTGTTATTCATCTCCTAACCAAGCTTCAAAGAGTAGCTTCCAACCTTTTATTAGCACTATACTTTATAAATGTAAGTTCTATGGTAGAAGTCATAGAACTTACATTTACAAATTTGATAATGTATTAAATTGTGTGACGATTTTAACAAACTTCTCCATAGCCGGACGAGGTAAATGAATCGGCGCCAAAACTCCGGTCTCATTAAGATGTTTAAAAGGTGCAAGAAAGCTAACAAAATTTCTTCCTTGATAAATTCCTTCGTGCCTCGCGCTAGCGCATTGGCCCCACCCGAAATCCAATCGATCAAATCCTAATTTTGTAGTATCCGATATTAGAAACATATTATCTAAATTGTTTACGTTGGACAATAACGACGATTTGATGTTATGTTTCGATTTCGGACTAGTGATTAATTCTAAAGCGTATTGTAAGGGCTTATCAAAGAGTTCGCCGACTGTGGTTTCGGCTATTAGAACTTTGACAGCATTGCCGTAGTAGCCTTTTGGTAAGGGAGGGTTGACTATTGACCTAATATTGATTGGATATTTGAGCTGAACGACGTCGTTCCGGTCACTGTATAGGGCGATTGAACGGCTTCGCCAAAGGTGGGCTACGACGAGATCGAATCTTGTGAAGGATCTCGTGGATTGAGGAAGGGAACTTCTAATGGCCGCGATCTGAGTTGACCCTGTTTAAATTCACAAAAACTCAAATGAAATCTGAGGTTTTAGCCTTTTAGGTATTGTAATTAGGGCTGTAGATGATCTGAGTTGGCTCGACAAGCCCTCGAAATCGGCCTGGTCAAACCTCGGTTCGTGCTCGGTCCAAACGACCTTGACCTCGACCTCGAGCTTTGGTAAATACTAGCCGAGTTTGAGCTCAGCAAGGCTCGGCTCGGAAGCTCGTTTTTAATTTTTTTTTTTTTTTTTTTAATTTTAATACTTTTAACATATATGTCAAATATAATGTTTTTTAGCATTTTGAAATCTTAATTGTTATTTAAAAATATTTATATTTATTTAGATTTGAAAAGTGAGAAAATGAAAATAATATAAATAGAAAACAAGCTCGAGCCGAGCTCAAGCTTTAATTTTTTTTAGGCTTGACGAGCTTCGAGCCGAGCCGAGTCCGAGCCAAAAATTTCGAGCTGAGCCCACTCGAGCTCAGATCAGGTCGTTTACCGCCATAATTGTAACAATTTATACGAAGTAGAAGTTTTGAAAGTAACGCGTACCAAAGTAAAAGTATTTGGAAACCATGTCAAGTGATCGGGTCACGGTCTCTCTACAAATGATTTCATGCATCTCGATGTTCTTGTCAAAGTTAATTTCGAGCAAGGGTTGAGCGGTAAGAAGGTTACGTTCCCATACAGGTGTGATCGAAGGAGATTCAGCTCCGCGTGCAAATTCAGCTACTGCATTAAAGAATTGTACCACTCCAGTTGCATCTGCCATTGTGTGATTTAGACGAAGCGCAAATATAAATCCTCCACATTTTAATCTGGTCACCTGATATATCAAAGACGAATTATTATTATTATTATTATTATTATTATTATTATTATTATTATTAGAGTTTTTCTAACCTGTGCCCTAAGGCACATGATAATAATTTATGTATAATATTGTTGAGATTATTTTACTAATTATGGTAAATATGAGTTTCAACTTTCAACTCCAATTTATCGTGATATATTCTCAACAATATTTCTCTAATTAGATTATTATTATTATTATTATTATTATTATTATTATTATTATTATTACTAGTATAGAGCCCGTGCGAATGCACGGTATTTTAGATTGTCATGTGTAGAGAACTTAACAATTAGACCTAATAACAATATATAAATGAACTTTGAATTTTATTTTTAATTATCTACAACTTAATGTGTAAAAATACTAAGAATTAAAATAGAATGAATTTTTATTTTTTACTCGGAATAAGTTTATGATTAAAAAAATAAGATTGTTAGTTTAATTACAAAAACTTATGCTTATTTTTACGCATTTCAAACATATAACTATTTTTGTAATTTTTTTACAATATACGGAGTAACAATTTAAACGGAGTTAAAAATTTAAAGAATAAAAAAGTGAAAAGCACACACTTATTTTAATAATATGAGTAAAATTTGCATTCGTTTTAAATATAAAATTTACGACATTTAAGATACATATATTGGACTAATGAGATAATAATGAATAAAATACATTTGGCCCAACTATAAAAGTTGCGGTGTTTAGTAAGATACTATGACACATAAAGACTGTATATTAGGTCCAATACATATTCAGATAAAGTTAGGCCCAATTTCTAGCTAAAAGAATTTAGGCGGGAAAATTTTCAGTTTTCTTATTCTTTTAGTATAAGGGGGATTATTATTATTATTATGACATGCATCAGTTGACCACCAAAATCAAATAAAAACATGATAATCCGGGTCACCTGAATAAGCAATAGGGGAGTATGTAGAATCCGATCAGAGCCAGGAACCACATGAAGCAAGTCCGTCATGCAAATCGGGTCGTAAATAAATTGATCACCACCAAATTCATCTAGAGTAACATTAGCATCAGCCTCAATAAACAAAACACCCTCCCCATTGCACTCTACCACCAGTCTCCCCCCAGTCGCAGCCCTAACCCGCCCTGCAAACGGGTAGTACGACACCAATGCCTTCGCAATCGCCTCCTTAAACACCTTGGCCGGGTGCACCGTCCCATGTAAACAATGTTTATTAATGTTATTACCATAGTGGTTCTTGTAAGCTAAGACAGTTACGACAAGGAATCGTAATTGAGGCGCATTGTCTAAGTCCGATAGTTCTTTTACCTCGTATGGTGTGGACCCTGCCGGAGGGATTAGCTCTGCCGGCTGCCTGGTCACGTTAAATTTAAAGGATGTTTTGGGGCTCTTAATTTCAGCCATAATAATAACGTTATTGTACTTTACGGGATCGGAGTTAATTAGTAAGTAGTGTGTTGATTTCAATGTACATCCTAGCTATATAAAAGACTTTACGGCATCAAGATTAACAACAATAACGACGGTGGATGCTTGAAATATCGAGTTGAGAGTTGAGACAATAATATTGTGTTTAATTAGATTTAACGTAGAGTCAAATATTATCTGCATGGTTATACAAAGTCTTTCACAAATAGGTATTCTATCTTTCATTGATGAATTGCTTACGCTTTTCAAAATTCTCCTCACAAATTTTGAAAAACGTAAATAATTCAATGATATGAAAAACGTAAACAATTCAATGCATGTATGTTGCTAGTGCTTAGTTGCACACTAAAGAGCTTTGACCGGTGAGGTTGTTTCATGAGAATAAGTAAATTGTACGTAGATAAATTTAGTAGCCTTATCGACTAAACTACCACCTCATGTTATATATATATATATATATATATATATATATATATATATATATATATATATATATATATTGTTTTAGCAGGATTTTCTGGAGGGATCCGCTTAGTTATATAGTGATCAGGGTATCTAGTTCTATAAGATTAGAATGGTATGAATAAATGACAAAGAAAGAAATGAGTATAAAGAATAACGTTTTTATTGTTTTGATATACCGGGCACAATGTTGAAAGAATATTCAAATGCTCAAGAGTAAAAAAGATAAAGTATAGATAAAATTAAGCAATAATGAATGACTTTACAATTGTTGGAAATCTCCTATTTATATTTTTCTCCCTCCTAACGTTTATATTGAGCAACGTCTATAATCAGCAACCTCTTCCCCAAATTGTAGGAACTGTCACCGGAATAATAGGGCATGCTTCCTATTAGCTTGCTTGACCCGTTCTCAACTCAACCAATCCTTAGCCTTTTCCTTTCTTTCCGTCCAGATTCATGGATTATATAGTTCTAGGTTTGGACTTGGTCTTCCTTGAGAATAGGGCACGGTTATTTAGCTTATACAATCGTATTTCTTGTTTATCTGCCTAATCCAGGCTATTTTCAGGAATCCGCCAAGCTATGATATACTGATTATCAGGCTTCTCTTCCAGGATTTAGTAGTCTTCTTGCCATAATATTCTTCACCAGCCAGATAGTAGTTAGTCTTGTCCCCCGTGTCTCAACCATTCAGACTTCATTGAGTCGGACCAGGTTATGGTCGACCAGTTAAACTGGGCCTAACAATTGCCCCTTGACATTTTACCCGTCTTTGGGTCAGGCCAGGGGTGAAATGTCAATTTTTACCGGGTTAAACAATAAAGAGACTTACACTTAATTAATGACTCTTAGACTCCTAGTTACCGTTGGACACTATAACGGCTAGGTGATGTCATGCTGAGTGTTTTACAATCCCTAGGGTTTTCACACCGTTATAGGTTTTCTATAAATTCGGTATTTAGGGCAAGATTATCTTCCACCAAATTTCCTCCACTTTCTTTGCTAAATATTCTTCTAAAATTCTTCTGGAATTCTTCCATATTTCTCAAGTAATCCGTTTCCGTATTTTCTCAACAATTTCTATAATAAATCAAACACTTAAGAACATGGGAGCAAAGAAACGCCCTACATCCCAGAAAGCTGCTCTGCCGAGCCCGAACTCGTAAACGTCCAGGAAGAAGAAGTGATGGAGATTGATCCTCCGCTTTCGCATATTTGTTGCTTTTAAGTACCAGGATTCTGTTTTCACGCCCTTCAATCTTTGGATCCTTACTTTCTGAAGAGAACTTGTTGAAAACAAATTATGACAAGATATTAAGGGAGAAGAAAATAATTCTGAATCGACCGAGGTATGGATTCCGAGTCTTGTCCGATTAGGGCTAACCGGGTATCACCTGGTTGGTTCGTATTTTTGAATGGGCATTCAAAGCGGTCGTAAGTTACCTTTTACTCCCTTAATGATTGACACCATCCGTGCTATGGAAGTGTCACCTTTTCAAATTATGCCGATGGTTTGGAAACTTGTTCATTCCATAGAAAATTTATGTGCTAAACACAATCTTGTGATTACTCTTAATGATATTAAGGCATTATATCATTTTAAAAATCCTTCTGTTGGTCGTTTTAATTTGAGAATTAAGTCAAAGATGACTCCATTAATTACTAACCTGGATTCTGGAGACGACAAGAGTTGGGCAAAGACTTTTCTGTTTATCCGGACTGAGACTCTGGGATCAGGCTTTGATTATCTGAGATATCCTCCTTTGGAGAGTGGTAGGTTTCCTGTATTCTTATTTTGCAGTTATATTGAGTGAGAGTGAGGTATATAAATCTTACCTGTATATTTTGTTTCTGTAATGTTTGTAGCTCCTGATTGGAATCACGATCCTCTGGATGAAGAGGCTATTGCAAGGATAGATGCTTTCCTTGCCATTCCTGAGGAAGAGAGGACCTGGCCAGCCTGCTTGGGCAGGGAATTGTTGCCCCGGTATATGAAGACCAAACGATCGGGGTCGAGTACCCAAAGGCAAGCCTAGTTCTAACGCTCTTTCCGTACGTCCTCTCGCATGCTTTTATTTTGGTCGTTGTCTTCTTGTCGCTTTTTGGTTTGATATTTACGTATATATTTTTTATGTATCCAGTGTTTAGGTCTTCTCGCTAGGTGGCTAGCTTTTCCGCCAAGGATTTGAAGGTGGGGTGGCTAGGATTGCCGAACAGTCCAAGAGCCAGGAGGCTAGTGGGAGTGACAAGACTTTGGATATCCCGATTTCGATGTCCGGCCTCCTCAAGATCCGCCCAGGATAGTGTCACCAGAGGTCGTCCAGGCTCAAAAAAGGAAGAGGGAGGATGATAATCTGGAAGAGGAGGAAGGAGGGAAATGACCTATCCGGCCCAAACCACTCGGGAGTATAAGGCGGTGTGCCTGCTAGGATTGATGACATGGATGATGCCCGGGCTCGGATAGATGAGTTTTCTGTAAGGATGAGCGACCAACCGTTGTCCGCTAGTACCCTTGATTCGTCTACCAGGGTGGTTTCTATTCTGACTCTTCTTGTAACAAGGGTCGCCGAACTCGCTTCCCGTGCTAGAGAGGTTAGTTGTATCCGTTTTTTATAGTTTATATGCTTTTTGTTTTACCTTGTATTTGCCTAATTGATTTTGTATGTACGCAGGGGTTGGATCTGGGCAAGCACGCTTGTCGCCTTAGGGACGCCTGTGCCAAGGTTACGACTTGGAGGAAAAGTGGATAAGCTAAACCGTGACCGCACTCATCCAGGGGTAACGAAGTGGTGCTCAATCTCGGTTGGCGGCAGCTAAGGAGTCAACCAGGGTCGCTATAGTTTGTGAGGTGGCTGCAAAAATCGAGAAGGTCGGCTGGAGTTGGAGGCCGAGAAAGGCAAATGGGATCGGTTGAAAAAGAATGAAGAGCTTCTTCTTTGAAAAGGAGTTAGTGGAGGCGAGGTTGGCTGATGCAGCTCAGTACTTCTTCGGAAAAGGTCGGGTTGATGCTATGAGGGACCCAGAATCTGATCGGGCTGATTGGAATCCGGACCGAGATGAGACAGCTCTGGATGCTCAGTATCCTGATTTGGCCAACATGGGTCAAGAAGAAGAAGTGGATTCCCCTCCTTCCAAGGCAAAGTCCGGTGATCGGAGATGGTGGATGGTTGTGAGTCGGTTACTGGCTCAAAAATAACTTAGTTTTTTCTTTTGGGTTTTGGTCTATCCAGGGGGAATGTCCCTGGAATGAATTTTTAGAGTTTCCAGGAATTTTTTGGCCCATCCAGGGGGAATGTCCCTGGGATGGATGGTTATTAGGTGGGACCAGTATTTTGGGTGAATAAATATTTGGTCTTTGTTTTGTTTCTTTTTGTGTTTTGATAAGGTATTGATGTTGGATATGTACTGGATCTCGCCGATTATTCGATGGATCGAGCCGATTTTTTGATCGATCAGGCGATTATTCGATCGATCGAGCCAGTTTGATGTGTTATGGGTGGGGTTGTTGCCTGTCTGGAGGGCTTATGACCCACCTATGTCATACAATTCAGGAATAGATTTTTAGGGCTTGTATGTTGAGCTCGATTTAAAGGCCTATTTTGCAATCGAATTTTGGGTATCGTTGGATATTTGGTGGGGTGGCCCCAATCTTTGAGATTTGTTTTAATTAAAATGCAATATGTAAAACAAGTGTTGAAGATTTCGCTAAATGAATATGAGAATATAAATAAGTGTTTGGACATATAAATTGAAGAAATCATATACGGCATTTATTCATGTAATTGCAAGTATCATACATGTAGGTTCCAGGCAAGAAGTATTTGAAGTAAAAAGTTATACCTGGATTGTGCGATATATTCTATATGTGAAATAGTTTTAAATGTGTAATATTCCAGGCTCTCGGGATCATTTCGCCGTCCAGGGTTTGTAGTCTATAAGCTCCCTGGCCAACAATTGAATCAATCAGATAGGGGCCTTCCCAGGTTGGGGCCAATTTGCCAGCATTCTTTTCTTTTGTGTTTTGGAAAACTTTCCTGAGAACGAGATCTCCTACCCCGAATACCCCTGGCTTTGTGATTTTGTTGTAGCTTCCGCAACTCTTTGTTGGTATCTTTGCTAATCGATGCTTGCCGCATCTCTTAGCTCCTCCGTTAAGTCCAGGCTATCCTCCATTAGAGGTATGTTGTTTGTTGTTGTGTTTAGGCTACACCTGGCTGATGGAATGTCCACCTCACCGAATTATCGCTTCACATCCATAGACCAAGGAATAGGGGTTTGGCCGGTGGATGTTTTAGGCGTGGTTCTGTCGCCCAAAGGACCGTGGGGAGCTCTTCACCCATCTACCTTTTCTTCTTTCCAGCTTTTTCTTTATACTGGTGATCACCACTTTGTTACCGGATTCACTTGACCGTTGGCTTTTGGATATCCTGGCGTGGATGTTACAGTTGATGTTCCATTGAGCACGTAAGGTCTTTGTTCTTTTTCCCACAAATTGTGTGCCATTGTCGCATACTATTTCGGAGGGGATGCCATATCTACATATGATATTATGTTTGATGAATGCTATGACATCTTTCTCCTTGACTTTTCGTATGATTCAAACTTCTATCCATTTGGAGAAGTAATCGGTCATTGCTAGCATGAAAACTTTCTGTCCGGGTGCTTGAGGTAGTTTTCCTACTATATCCATGCCCCACTTCATAAATGGCCAGGGTGCGGATATGGAATGTAGTTCCTCGGATGGCTGATGGATATATGGTCCGTGAATCGGCGAGGCTTTGCATTTAGAGTGAAATCCAGGCAATCGGCTCTTAAGGTGGGCCAATAATATCCCGTTCGAGTACTTTGCTTGCCAGGCTTCTTCCACCTTTGTGATTTCCACAAGATCCTTCATGGATTTCTGATAATATCTGCTTTCGCCTTCCTGTGGTTCCGGCATCCGAGGTAAGGTCCGACTGCGATTTCTTAAAAAGCACGTTGTCAATAATAGTATACGGCGCCTTTTATTTTGATTGCTCGGCATCTTGCTTATTTAAGGGTAGGATTCCTGTTGTAGCGATCATAGTAAGGTTTCGTCCAAGAATTAGCAATGTAGATTGGGAAACTTTCATCTTGTTTGTTTATTGCCGGTTCTAATAAATGCACAATGGGTATTTTGTCAAAATCAAGGGGACTAAAGTTGGACCCTAGGTAGGCTAAGGCATCGCCACGGGTATTTAAGTCCCCGGAAATTTGGTCAATATTAAAGTTTTTAAACTTTGATTTTAGCATTTGAACAACATCTAGATAAAGCATCATTTTGGGGTCTTTTGCAAAGATATATGCCATTTACCTGGTTGGAGACGAGAAGGGAATCGGTCGTACCTTTAAATTTTGCACACCAAGATCAATACATACCTTTAATCCGCTATCGTGGCTTCATATTCTCGCCTCATTGTTGGTGGCCTCAAATGCACAACTTATAGCCTGTACTATCTTATCCCCCTGTGGTGATTTTAGTACTACACCTAGGCCTGTGCCCCTTGTATTGGCTGCTCCATCGACAAATAGGGTCCATTCTAGGTCCTGCTTTTGGTCATTTGGTCGGTTTATTTACTTCTTTTATTAGGTCGGTTCTAGGGTCGGACTAAAATCAGCCACAAAATCTGCTAGTGCTTGTGATTTAATTGCTGTCCTTGGTTCAAACGTTATATTGTATGTGCTTAGTGGGTGACCATTTGCACATTCGTCCAGGACAATTCTGGTCTCCTAAGTACAGACTTAATAGGAAGATTTGTTCTAACTATTATAGGGTGACTTTCAAAATATGGTCTTAATTTTGTGCAACTCATTATTAAAGCTAAAACATATTTTTCTAGTAATCCATACCGATTTCGCATCCAGAGACTTTTACTTACATAGTAGACAGTCTTTGTTGTCCGTCCGCTTCTTTGACCAGGATCGCACCGACAAGTTTGTGGATCGATGTATATACTGTCGGGGTTCATCTTTGACTGGTTTTGCCAAGTAAAGGGGGAGGATAGATATATTTTCAAGTCTTCAAAGGCGGCTGATGATCGTGGGTCCATTGGAAGTCTTTGTTTTTCCTTAGCGGGTTATAAACGATTTGCATCTTTTCGATGATCTTGAAATGAACTGTTCAGGGCGCTATCCTTCGATCGGTTTTGTATATCTTTGACTGTCTTTGGTGGTTCTAGCTCCAGGATAGCTTTGATCCGCTCAGGGTGGCTTCTATTCCTCTCTTTGTCACCATGTAGCCCAAGAATTTTCACGAGACTCGAAGTGGCATTTTTGTGGGTTGAGCTTCATATTGAATTTTTCCAATATTTGAAAGGCTACTTCCAGGTCTTTGACATGGTCTTTCGCTTTTTTGATTTGACTACCATGTCATCTATAGACTTCCATGGTGTCTCCTATCGATCTTTGAACATCATGTTGACTAGCCTTTGGTAGGTTGCACCTGCATTTTTAATCCAAAGGGCATAGCAAGATAACAATATATACCTCTTTCAAAGTGATGAAAGCTTTGTGCTTTCTGGTCTCTTGGATGCATTTTTATTTGATTGAATCATTTGGAGGCATCCATGAATGTCAACATTTCGTGGCCTGCAGTGGCATCTACCATTGCATCGATGTGTGGTAGGGGAAATGGATCTTTTGGGCAGGCTTTGTTTAAGTCGGTGTAATCTACGCAGACTCTCCATTTGCCATTTTTCTTTTGGACGACTACCACGTTTGCAAGCCAGTCGGGGTACATCACTTCCCGATCATTCCCATGTCCAAGAGCTTGTCAACTTCTTGGTTGATAATTTCGTGCCTTTCTGCAGCAAATTTTCTTCTCTTTTTCTTTGTACAGGCTTAAAGGATTTGTCAATGTTCAACTTATGAGTAATAACATCAGCATCTATGCCAGTCATATCAAAATGTGACCAAGCAAAACAAGACATTTTAGTTTTAAGAAAGTCGACCGATTTGGTCGATTGAGTCGGGTGCATCGACCCTACAAGTACTTTCTGTCGGGAATTCTGGGTCTAATATGACTTCTCCTGTTTCCATCTGTGTTTGTGCTATGTATTCTTCCCTGACAGGTGACTTTAATTGCTATGCAAGGAGACTTACCCGACTTTGAGGGTTTCAAAGCCCGAGTGTAACATTCTGGCAGTCCTTTGTTCTCCTCGATGGTGGTTATCCCCATTCGTTGGAATTTTCACGCATTGATGGTATGTTGATGGGATTGCTTTGACATTGTGGATCCATGGTGCCCAGGGATTACATTATATGAGGATAAGCAATCCATTACTCCAAATCTCTCATATGAAGCCACGCCCTCCACATAGGTAGGCGGTGATTTCTCCCAGGGTGTTTTTGTTTCTCCATGAATCCAACCAGGACGCCGGATTTCTTTATGATCTTGCTTTCGTCTATCTTCATAGCTTTAAGGACGTCAAGCATCACCAGGTTGATTGAGCTTCCTCCATCTATCAGAATTCTTGATACTTTGGTCGTGCCGATTTGCATTGTGATTACCGGTGTCATGGTGTAGACCGATATTCCTTGCGAGATCCGAGTCATCAAAGGTGATAGCGGGCAATGACACGGGCTTGGGAGGAGGTTGAAGTCCGGATTCCCTGGATATCCTCTTGGTGCAGAGTGGTCGGACCACGATTTCGATCCTCCATTTATGAATTTGACTTCATAGATGGGGGAGGAGGAGGAGGATCTCTCGCTGCTTCCGGGTCTCTCTTATTTTGTCCTTCATCTTTATTCTTTGGCTGCTGGATTATATCTTTCAAGTAGCCTTTCTTTAGAAGATATGCCACTTGTTTCGAATGAATGCATTCTTCTGTGGTGTGTCCGATGTCCTGATGGAAGTCACACCATCTTGTTGGATCCTTCCTGGGGTTGTCGGACTTCTTTGGCCATCTGACTGTATCTCCCAGGTTTTCCAGGCGTTTGATTAATCCTGCAGTATTAATGGAGAAGTTATATTCAGGAATAGTTGGGAGGCTAGAGAGGTTACCTTTATGCTCTTGTGTCATATTGACTTCAGATCGTTCAGGCCTGGAATAGGGTGCTGATCTAGGATTGCCTCCTTTCTGGTATGAACTTTTCCTGTTGGTGTGTCCATAGCCTTGCTTTCCTCCGGATGAGTTCGTCCTGAAGTTGAGATCTTCTTCTAATCTGACATGCTCTAAGGCGATGGATTGGACAGTGGCAAAGGTTGGACATGCTTTCTTGGTTAGATCTGCATAGATGTCACTGTCAAGCAGGACTCCTTGTCTGAATGCTTCTCTCTTTGTTTCTTCATCGCATCTGGGAATGGCCACCTTTTCTTTGACAAATCTGGCCAGGAATTCTTTGAGAGATTCTTCAGGAAGCTGCTTTATCCTGAACAGGTTGCTTGGTCTCTTGGCCATATCTCTGCTACTTGCGAATTGTTGATTGAAGGCATTGATCAATTCTGCAAAATTCTTGATACCTCCATTTGGGAGATTGATGAACCATTGTAATGCTGCCCCAGTCAGGGTTGTGCCAAAGCCTTTGCACATACAGACTTGCCTGAGTTCACTGGGTATTGAGGCAGCCAACATTTTTTGTTTGAATATGGCAACATGATTTTGTGAATCAGAAGTTCCATCATAGGTTCTCATGGATGGGACAGTAAATTTCTTGGGTAGATCAATCTTTGCAATTTCATCTGCAAAGGGTGAATCCGCAAAGCTGTCAACTTCTACTTCAGCCACAGGGTCTGGTACTCCGGGTATATTTTCTATTTTGTTGTGGAGTTTTTGGATTTCCTGAAGCATAGCCATCATTATTGCGGCTTCAGTTTTGTTTGTCTCATCATTGGGAATAGTTGGAGTGCCGGATAATGTATCCTTCTCCGGGGTTCCAAAATTAGAGAAGTCTATGTTTTTGATGATGGATGAGAATGGGGTTCCTGGTTCGAATCTGGTCTTGGAGCCCGAAGCCTGATTTTCCAATTTCTTCTTCAGGCTAGACTCAGATTCCTTCAGCCTATTGATTTCTGCTTCAGCCTGAGCTGCTTTCTCTTGGATTGTTTCCAATTCCTTGATTTTGGCCAGAGCAGCCGCTAATTGTTGTTCAGCGGTGAGTTCCACCATTTTTGTGTGTGAATATTAATTGAAAGATAATAAGGAGAATTTTATTGGTTTGAAGAACTAGATGCCCCACGGTGGGCGCCAATTGTTTTAGCAGGATTTTCCTGGAGGGATCCGGCTTAGTTATATAGTGATCAGGGTATCTAGTTCTATAAGATTAGAATGGTATGAATAAATGACAAAGAAAGAAATGAGTATAAAGAATAACGTTTTTATTGTTTTGATATACCGGGCACAATGTTGAAAGAATATTCAAATGCTCAAGAGTAAAAAAGATAAAGTATAGATAAAATTAAGCAATAATGAATGACTTTACAATTGTTGGAAATCTCCTATTTATATTTTTCTCCCTCCTAACGTTTATATTGAGCAACGTCTATAATCAGCAACCTCTTCCCCAAATTGTAGGAACTGTCACCGGAATAATAGGGCATGCTTCCTATTAGCTTGCTTGACCCGTTCTCAACTCAACCAATCCTTAGCCTTTTCCTTTCTTTCCGTCCAGATTCATGGATTATATAGTTCTAGGTTTGGACTTGGTCTTCCTTGAGAATAGGGCACGGTTATTTAGCTTATACAATCGTATTTCTTGTTTATCTGCCTAATCCAGGCTATTTTCGAGAATCCGCCAAGCTATGATATACTGATTATCAGGCTTCTCTTCCAGGATTTAGTAGTCTTCTTGCCATAATATTCTTCACCAGCCAGATAGTAGTTAGTCTTGTCCGGTCTGTGTCTCAACCATTCAGCTTCATTGAGTCGGACCAGGTTATGGTCAGACCAGGTTAAACTGGGCCTAACATATATATATATATATATATATATATATATATATATATATAAAGTACAAATTAAATAATATACTCCATTAGATTTTCTTCGTATTTGATTTTGATGGATAGAAATATATAGAATATAGTCCAAAGTTGAGTATTCATATTAGTTATTCCGCTCAATTTTAATGTAATTGTCATTTGTTTTGAGTTATTACCGTGTCTAAAAAACATTGTATTTTCATTTGAGGCAAATTTTGGCGATAATTTTCAATATGGTTTGCCAGGAATTGATAAGTCGATATTTTTACTCTCTAAAAATAATTATTTTAATGTCATTTTTTATTATTTGAGAGGTTTGTGAGTTTTAAGATCTTCTTGATCTTATATGTATGGCTCTGTTTGGTACTCAACAGATTAATATTAGAAAAGCAGATTATAAATGACAGATTTGATTAACAAGTTTGACTAGTATATTTCAATTAGCATATTTAGTAGAAGTGTTTGGTAATTAGCAGATTTAGGTTAATAGATTGTTGCAGGGGCGGACCCACCTAGTAAGCAAGGGGTGGCGTCCGCTACCCCAAACATAAAAAAATTGGTTTAGAAGACGTATTTTTGTTACCTCAATTATTGCTAAATACGGAGTAGTAGATAAGTAAATATTATTCCATTAAATATACAATAAATATCTTGTGGCTCAATGGTAAAGGCATTGGTTTTCCACCTACTGCCTACATGCATTTATAAACTAATTTTTTATTGCTACCTCATACATTAAATCCTGTGCATTTATAAACGGACTGGTTCCATTAAATGTTTGTATAGGGGTCGCCCCGGGTTCAAATCCCTTCACATGCATTTATAAACTATTTTTTTATTGCTACCTCATACATTAAATCCTGTGCATTTATAAACGGACTGGTTCCATTAAATGTTTGTATAGGGTCGTTTGGTTGCCACCTAGAAAACATAGGCATTGGAAAATCCCATGATTTGGAAAAACATGGGTTGTTTGGTTGCCATAAATTTTGGAAAATGTAGGAATTAGAACTTTCCAGGAGCTTCCAATGCCTACATGATGTAGGAAGTTGCTTAGCTACTCCCTCCTTGGTCATTGGAAGTTCCTGTGAAATTTAATTCCTACATGAGCAACTAAACACTTTTTCGAAATTCACCCGAATTGGATGAGGGAACTTAATTCCCATGAATTGTATTTTCCTAGGAAAATTAAGTTCCTTGATCAACCAAACAACAAAGTTAAGTGTTGGGTTTATGCTTTAAATCTGTGTATTAAAACTAAGATAGTTAAACATGATCAATTGATGTGTAATGTATCTCAATATTTAGTCAATTAATTTTATATTAATCATTTATATTTAGTCAATTGTATCATACAAAATTTATTATAAATGATTAATCACCTAATTTACGTAAACCAAGCTTACAACACGGGCTTGAGACGCGATTTTGTAGCTACATTTGTTGTCTATTATCCAACGGTTTTACACAAGACTAAACAATTTAACAAACTTTTTCATAGCCAAGCGAGGCAAACAAATAGGAACCAAAACGCCTAACTCCCTAAGATGTTTAAAAGGTGTAAAACAAGCAAACCACCTTAAACTCAGATCAAACCCACCATATAGTAGGTACCCACCATAAACGGGTCGACCCCAACCGAAATCCAAACAATTAACCCGTAGTCGTCTATGATCAGCCACCAGAAGTCTGTCCAAATCCCTAGCGCCGGTCACTAGGCTACCTTCGACTGCCATGCGATTAGCTAACGAGTTTAAGTATTCCTCGGTGACATTGTCCTTTGTTCTTTTTACAAGATCCACAGTGTATTGAAAAGGTTTTCCGGAGAGCTCGTCTACTGTGGCTTGAGCAGTCCAGATGGCGATGACATTGCCGTAATATCCTGCTGGTAATGAAGGGTTGTATTTTGTGATACGAATATGGCTGTCATTTCATCTTAGACTATGTTCAATGTATTTTGTTCATTGTTTTTGACGTTGGACTATGTTCAATGTCTTTCCTTCAAGCCTTTGCATTTAAACTACAAGTAATAGAGATTAGATTCAATGTTAGTGGTTAGTTCTTTTAGTATAAATAGAGGCCATCATTTGTAAAATAGATATTGAAGAATTGAGATGAAAACAAAAAAAGATCGATGAGTTCGATAAAAAACGTTGGAGTTTGACGCGATCAAGCTTTAGCCCGAGTAATATTCAATAGGTCTTGAGTATTCTCACCCATTACTCGTGTTATAGGTCTAGCACCGAGTAAATATCCCATTGACTTGAATTCGACACATGAATTCAAGGCAAATACCCTTTTATTTTATTTTTCTATTAATCCGCTTCCGCAATTTTCGCATCATATGGTATCAGAGCACTTATGATACGAATTGGGCAGCGGAGTTTATATGATGTGAATGCGGAAGCGGAATTTATTGAATCGAAGCAGTCTTGATGGTATCGATTGTCGAAATTGATAAAGGTAATTTTTATGTGTTTTTTTATATGTGAATGAAACAAGAAATAAAGGATATTTGTTTCGAATTATGTGAATAAATCGAACCAATGGGATATTTGCTATTGTTAGACCTATAACAATAACAATGGGGACCAAACTCAAGACCTATTGAGAATGATCGTGAATTTACTCAAAACGCGTTGAATAAAAACAAAGGATTGGCCGCAGCCATTTTCAACTCAAAACAAGTTTTTCTAAATTTCTGGTCTTGTTTTATTCATAAGCAACAAGGCATTATATAGCCTCCAAAGAACCGAAATGAGCAGCCAAAATGTGAAGAGTTGAGCAATCACTCTTCACTTGATTACAACCATTAATGCTACAAGTTCAATGTATCAAGACAAATACTAAATAAGCTTAGATTTTATTTTAACAACAATAATCTGAAAATGCTAATAAAAACGTGAAGCTTGGACCGTCCTTCCCTTGGAATGCGTGCCACAATCAGCTCTCATGCACCATACTTAGCAAATTCACATAGGAAGGATGATTGAAGCTCATAGGCTGAAAACCACGAGCCACAATCAGACTATCACCGTGAGTGTTCACAACCAGCTCATCAACCAACTCCGAGTTACTAACTTGGATCGCATCATCCGCCCTTTCTTGAAAAAGAATCGTCCCGATTCTTGAACCTATGATATGGGTTATCAAAAGTCGATCAACCCTCGAACTACCTCGCTCGAGTTTAACCTTTGAATTCCAATCGCAACCGGAAATTCAACCAACATCTTGACTTCGACACACCTTAAGACCGTTTGGGACCATTTTTTTTTGTTTTCTCACGGATGAACAGTAACACGGCTGTGAACAGTAACTTTTTTTTTTTTTGTAATTTTTTTTTTGTCTCCGTCACGCCTTGAATAACAAATTACTAGAAACTTGTTCCCGAGATGCAAACCGATTAACCCTCAAACTACCTGTTCAAGTTTAACCTTTGAATTTCAATCGCAATCGGAAATTCAACGAAAAGATGGCTTCGACACACCTAGGATCGTCTCGATTATGGGAAATCAAGAGTCGGAGCTCTGATACCATATGATGCGAAAATTGCGGAAGCGGATTAATAGAAAAATAAAATAAAAGGGTATTTGCCTTGAATTCATGTGTCGAATTCAAGTCAATGGGATATTTACTCGGTGCTAGACCTATAACACGAGTAATGGGTGAGAATACTCAAGACCTATTGAATATTACTCGGGCTAAAGCTTGATCGCGTCAAACTCCAACGTTTTTTATCGAACTCATCGATCTTTTTTTGTTTTCATCTCAATTCTTCAATATCTATTTTACAAATGATGGCCTCTATTTATACTAAAAGAACTAACCACTAACATTGAATCTAATCTCTATTACTTGTAGTTTAAATGCAAAGGCTTGAAGGAAAGACATTGAACATAGTCCAACGTCAAAAACAATGAACAAAATACATTGAACATAGTCTAAGATGAAATGACAGCCATATTCGTATCATTTTGACCGGGTGTTCATAGTGTATCTTAGTTGTACGGACTCTTGAGGGTTATCGTACAAAGCCATGGTTCGGCTTCGCCATAGGTGGGCGCTTATGAGCTCGAATGTTGTTGATGACGGAATTGATTGTTGTAGGCGAGCTATTTCAGTAGACCCTGTGTATGTAACAAATAATCGACCACTTTATACGAGTAGATACGATAATGGCCTTGTTTGGCAAACGGCAGAAGCAGATTCATAATAGCGGAGAACGTTAGCAGATTTTAGTAGCAGGTTTGATTATCAAATTAAATTAGCAGATTAAGAAATGGTGTGATAATTAGCAGATTATAGGACAACTAGAATAATTTCATGAATAAACTGAATAGTAGATTCCGGCCAATATCCTATCAAAATACGCCGTTTACCAAACACATGAAAATGGTAGATTGATGAGTCAATCTATTAATTAGGCCGGAATCTAGTAATTTTACTCAATATGCTGTTTACCAAATAGGGTCAATATCTTAGTCACGAGAAAATGTCAATATTTTATAATGAAAAATGATCATTTAGATTTTAGATAAAATGTTTTACTAAAATTATCACTTTTTAACAAGAAACAAATGGTAATATTTTATTGTGAAATGATCACATTTCTCTGTCTTAATTTCAGACAGAAAAAGTCCGTCTGAAAGGAGAATTTCCAGATATACAAGAAAGAAAAGGTTAGGGCCCTGTTTGGCAAACAAAATAAGCAGATTCATGATAGCGGATAATGATAGCAGAATACGGTTAACAAATTTCGGTAGTAGGTTTGACTATCAAATAAATCAGCAGAATTGGAAAAGGGTGTTTGGTAATTTGCAGATTTTAAGATAATCAGAATGGTTTCATGAATAAAGTGAATATGCTAATGCAATATGCTGCTTTTAGCTGCATATTCAAAAACAGTAGATTCCGACCAATATGCTATCAGTTTTATACGCCGTTTACTAAACACATTAAAATAGTAGATTGTTTGGTCAAACTACTAGTTAGGCCGAAATCTACTAATTTTGCTCAATATGCTGTTTATTAAACATGGCCTAGAACTTAAAGAGTACTCACAAAAGAAGAATGACTTGTGAACCAAGTCATCAAGTGGAAAAATGCTTGTGATTTTTTCATTGTCCTTGTTGAGCTGGATGTCATTAGACATTTAGACTTGTCGCAAACACTAAGGCACCTACCGTGGGACGGATGTGGAGTACTAAGAAGGTGACGCATCCACACATGTGAAATCGATGGGTGTTGGGCCTCACCTGCGAGCTCAGTTACCGCGTTCAAGAATTGTGCTAATCCAACCCCATCTGCCATTGTGTGATTTAGTCGAAGTGCAAATATGAACCCTCCACATTTCAATCGGGTCACCTGCTTTCAAAAAGGAAAACAAGAATAATTGTTACTTATTAATTTTGTTAAGTTATCAGTTTTTCTTACATGTGCTCCGAGTCTAAGTTACAATAATACTCATTCTGTTCAATCCTATTCCAAACGTTTGTTGAATATATGCGAAAGTTTTGGTTAAAATTCACGAAGGCTCTATTCGAAACCAATCAAAAGTTTTGGTTAAAATTTTGAAAGTTTTGGTTAAAATTCGAAAGTTTTGGTTTAAATTTTTGAAATTTTTTCGAGTTTCCCATGTTACATTACTTATTTGCTCCCGCTGAAAATTTTCACCCCACCTAACCGTAAATCCTAACTCTGTCTAGGGGTGTTAATGAACCGAGACAGCTCGCGAGCAACTCGAGATCGGCTCGATAAAAGCTCGGTCAAAGCTCGGCTAATGCGAACTCGGCTCGGGCTTAGCTCGAGAGCTTAACGAGCCAAGCCGAGCAAACGCTGGCTCGACTCGAAAAACTCGCGAGCGGCTCGAACTTGTGCGATTAATTAGGTAAGATATTGCTCATATTTTATAAAAATATTTTATCATAGTTATATCTTTGTATCACACATATTAAATATCTAACGGATTTACCATATATTTTTACATATAACTTTCGATTCTCATTATGAAAAATATCGGAAGAAAAAAAATTTAAAATTTAAAATTTATATTATATATAGGCTCGATTTGAGCTCGAATTTGGTTCGAGCTCGCGTTAAAGCTCACAAACTTGATAACGAACACATTTTTTTCAAACTCGAGTAAGCTCGAGATCGGCTCGAGCTCGAGTTTTGGTTCTTGAGCACAAGCCGAGCAAGACCAAGCTCGGGCTCAGCATGATTTTAAATATACCTGAATGAGAAGCAACGGGGAGTGCAAGATATCACTAGAGCCAGGAACATCATATAGAAGCTCATCGGAGCAAGGAAAAGGAGGATAAAGGGGATGACCAAAGTCGTCAAGAGTGACATCAGCATCGGCCTCGATGAAGAGAACACCCTCTCCATTACACTTAACAACCAGCTTCCCCTCGCTCGTCTCCCTCAACCGCCCCGCTAATGGATAGTACGACACTAACGCCTTAGCTATTGCGTCCTTGATCACCTTTACCGGGTCAGATCCCCTAAAATACGGGTTTATATTACTAGTAGGGTTCCTGTAAAACATGATTAACGGGGCTTGAAGACGAAGTTCGTTGGTACTGTCCAAGTCCGATAATTCCTTGGACTCGTATGGCGTGGAACACGCCGGGTGGATCAGCTCCGGCGTCTGCCTCATCACCTTGAATTTTATTGATGATTTTGTGGCATTGATTATTTCTGCCATTTAATTTTTCTACGTTACTATTAATTTGAAGTGGGTTTAAGATAATTTAATCACCGGAATCGAATATAAATGAGATGGAAGAAATACGAGTATTATTTTTCCCAATTTATTAGCATAAAGTATATGCAACAATAGTTTGAAAATCTTGGTACAATGCTGTAACAAATTGAAAGTAGTTCTTGACGAATATTGCAAAATGATTTCAAATATATGTCCCGGTTATTTGTTGTTTTATTCTGTTTTGTGTGTCTCACTCAATTATTGTCTTTTTTATTTTAAAAATGAAATTGATGGGCAGATTATTCACACACAATTTGGCCCACTGGCCCACTCGTCATTTTATAATTGGTTGACTCCTCCTTTTTTTGTCTTTGCGCCAAAATAAAAGGACAAGAATTGACCGGAACAGAGGAAAAACTCCATAATTGTTATCTTTTGACATCTGGCTTCCTCAACTTAATATGCCGAATTTATGGACGCTTTAAACCCAACAAGAATCATCTCCATTTCTTCTCTCCATTTCCCCTCACAAACCCATTTAATAAATCGGATTTTCTCATCAATACTCTATTAACCCTTTATTTTTATGCATAAATCGTAAAACGTTCGATGTTGACAGAATACAATCTGAGCAGTTGATAGGTAATGGCCTCTCAATTTCTTTTTAGGAAATGGAGAGAATTTTGTCTCCTTTAAACCCAACTTAATTTTTAGCTACATTTAGCATCTGTGATTTAAAGTGATGGTGAACATCTGAATTTTGCTTTGGCATTATATTACAGGAGAGAGTAAGGATTAGAATCTATGGCTTTGAAAATATTGAAAGAAAAAATGTAAAATTAACAATTATGTTGGGTTCCTTATGTTGATGATAACATGCCCATTTGATTTGTGTCTTCTTAGTTTACCTTTTCAGGATTAATGATGTAATCAAGCTTGGATTAAGAAGTGTTGAAGTTGTTAATCATCCATTGTATTAAGTCAAGTGTCATCTAATGTACAAGTGAGAAAGTTGAGTATATTAGAGTAATAGAAACAGTCAAGCCGACTGTTGCTTTTACAAGTAAACAGCTGCTGAGATTGTTGCCACAATTCGTAGAACTTGAAGTTTCATTTTTATCTTTCAAAAGCTTTCACGTGACTCTTAATTTTCAAAGATAAAAATCAGATTTTTATTAAGGAGGTGGTCTTCAATAAAGAGTGGTTTGAATTATTATTTTCAAAATGTTTCCTCTTTATGCAAATTCAACCCTTTGGCTCTTTAAGAAAACAAAGAATGCTTTTTGCCATTTTAGTGTTAACTTGTCATCATGTGACCTGTCTTTTCTCCCTTTGTTTTTTGAATTTGCAAGAGCTTTTAAGGATATCTTTCAAACCATCTTTCTCTATTCTTACCTTTGCAAAAGAAGCCTTTTTGGTGCAAGTTTTGGGTGGTTGCTATTGCCCTTCACATGTGAGGTCTTTGACCCTTCAAAACCCTAGCAACCCCTTCACTCACCTCCTCTATATAAACTGTGCATCCTCTTCATAAATCCTTAAGACTTTTCTGAAATAATTCTTTCAACTTTGCAAATTGTTTTTAAAGCTTAAAAAATCGTGTTTATTTGCAAAAACCTTTAAAAGTCTTCAAGTGTCTTCAAGTTTCTACAGTCGTGGCTACTGTTACTTTTCTATACTAAACTCTCTTGCTTAAGAATTGTTGATCTTGTAAAAGTTGTCCATCTCTATTCTTTGTCAAGAATATGTTAGTGGAAACTTGATCCTATAACATTCTAAGTGTGTTAGTAGAGTTTAGGACGGAGTAGTCTTTAACTCTTGGCAACCGGAGTAGGTTGTGAGTTGTTGAGTTCTAGGACGGAGTAGTCCTTTAACTCTTGGCAATCGGAGTAGATTGCGAGTTAGCTTGTCATAAGAACGGAGTAGTTCTTGTACTAGCTTTACAACCGGAGTAGGTTGGTGTCTTTTATTACAAGGGTCTTTTAGTTGTCGGAGTAGATCACTAAAGGAAAGTAATAAAAAGGTAGATTGGACGTAGGCACTTGAGTATTTGCCGAACCAATTCAAAAATCTCGTGTTCATTGTTTTTACTTCATTTCCGCTGCAATTTACTTTGTTTGTTTGTTTTGTTTCGCTTAACCTTAGAAGCAACAGTTCATCATACTGTCGCATTTGGTCTGCAGTCATATTCCACAAACTGAGACAAATAGATACAGTCAGAACGATTGTTGCTTTCATACTTCAGCAAACATTCATCGTGATACTTGTTCAATCTTTCAATATTATTCAAAGTATCTTCTCGTCTCTTTTGTCCTCGTAACTCACTTTAATTCAATAAAGTTGGAGTTATAAATTTTTAAAAGAGTACCTAATTCACCCCCTCCCCCTCTTAGGTACTTGAATCCATAAACTCAACAATTGGTATCAGTGTAACACCCCTACTTTCCATAATATAATTCTTTAATTTTATTTTCCCATATTTTATATTTTATTTTCGGGAAAATATCCGTTTGTCGTCTTTTGGGCTCGTTGGGCTCGAAAAACGGTGAAGACCCGTTTCTCTCTTGGGTCTCACGTGTGGTTTAGTGTATATGGGTGAGTTTTGGGCCTAAACCTAGAATAAACCCATGAGCTTCTCTATAAATATGAAGGGAAACCAAACCCTTGCTCTTCTTTTCTTATAATTCTCACAAAAACCCTAAACCTAGTTTCTCTCCCCCTCTTCCTCCTCGTGCCGCGCGCCACCCTCACCTAGGGTTTTGTGCCGTCTTTCTTCCTCCTCCGTTCTTCATCGTTCTTCGTGCTTAGATTGATCCTACTTCTTGGATTTATCTATCTTCTTCGTAAGTTTTTATGTTTCGCGTAGTTTTTATAGTTTTATAGTTTATATATATATAGTTAGTATATTTATTAGATTTGTTATCTTTGGCACGTGATGATTCATAAAGGCGTGGAAGTTGCTCCTGGAGAAGACGTTTATATCGTTGAAGACGATCTCTAGGGTTTATTTGCTTAATAAGGTAACTAGGTGTTTTCTTTTAATTGTGTTTATGCCAATTGATGTAATTAATATGATTTAATGATTGTCTTGTATGATTGGTACATGTTAGATTGTTTATGATCATGTTAAATTATGTTTTCGTATGTTTATATATGTTTTAATGTATTAGTTATATATCGTATGTTGTTTATGTGTTTATTATGGGTGTCATGGGCGAAATTAGGGTTTACGAATAAACCCTAGTAGCGGCATGATAGGCGGCCAAGGGTTCTTTCCAAAGTTATAGCTAAAGCTAGTATAACGTGGATGATGATTCAAGTGTTATAGCTGAAGTTAATACAACTTTGGGTAGCTACTCTGGTTATGGCTGGACCCACTATAACATTGAAGTGCGAGTCAAGGTTATAGCTGTAACTAATGTAACTTTGGGATTATGGCTCAAGGTTATGGTTTATGCTAGTATAACTTTGTATTTCGTGTCAAGGTTATGGTTGAGGTAGTATAACTTCCGAGTTATATTTACTGAAGTTATAGTGGAGGTTACTATAACCTCGCATCCAGAGTTCATGTTATGGTTAGGGTTACTATAACATTGCATGGTTATTGTTAAAGTTATAGCTGAAGTTACTATAACATTGGTTACTTATATTTGTTTCACATGTTGTATCGTGTTCAACGTGTTATGTCCTTGTGTTGCATATATCTTTGGTTACTCTTGTTCATATGATAAGTAGGATGGTCAGTTATACTATCCTATGAGTTGAGTCGTGATGTTGTTCACGCATTTTAGTACAGTCGGTTATACTGTTCATTTGTTTGTTGGATAGTTTGAATAGATTACGGTAGTTACGGTTATGTGCTATCGGAATGAACCAAAGCCACCCGTTGATGCGGGATTTATTTGGTCTATGTTCGGGATTGGGCAGAGGCAGTGGTTATACGCTCTGTTCCCGAGTGTCGTTCGGTTTCGAGAGTCCGCCAGGTCTTAGACATATAGGCAGTGGTTATACGCTATACATAGTACCGTGGAGGCAGTGGTTATACGCTCCACACCGATGGAGGCAGTGGTTATACGCTCCGTCAGCTAGAGGCAGTGGTTATACGCTCTGGCAAGTTAGAGGCAGTGGTTATACGCTCTAACGGGCGTTCACTCTATTCGCTATGCTTTGTTGCTAGCTTTATGCCATTCGTTTGTGCATTGTGTGTCACCATGTTCGCTATGCTTTAATGCTAGCTTTGTGCCTTAGGTTGTTTGTGGGTCGTTTGTCTTTACTAGTCTTGTAAGTATTCATGGTCTAGTGATTGCATATGGTCTAGGTTTGCATTCGTCTAAGGTTGATAAGACGTGGTAAGCTTTGTTGGGTTTTCATGAGTATGGATGATCTCGCATGTTTACTGGTTTTGCATTTCAATTGTTAATGATTGTTGATTATATTCAATTGTTGTAAACATGACTGGAAGAGCATCTAGTTACTCCCGACTGATTGTCGACCCTCTTCTCAAAGTTGTTGATTGTTCTTTGTTTTGGGATGATATCTTGCTGGGAAGTTCTGTGCGGCGAGATGAATAATAAATTAGGAGTTTGCCTTTATGTTTTAAGAACCTTTCGAATAATGTATTAGTTTGTTTTGGATTTAGTAGCGAACCGGATTTGGGCTTGGTGTTTCCGCCACCTTGACCCTTTTATCAGTATCGTACTCTGATATTCTCTTTATATAAGTTTTCCTTTGTTTTATAATCCGGGTTGTTACGGTTGGTATCAGAGCGAACACGCTCCCAACTCTCGCTTAGTTGATGACTAAAATATATGACCTAGTTAATGAGTGAGAGTAAATGGGGTAGAAACCAATAGGATTGGTTGGTTTTCTTATGTTTGTAAAGTGTATGAGTAGTTGTTTGGAGTGGTACTTAGGTTCTACCACTTATAACGAGATTTCGTTCTTGCAGATGGTGCGTAACGCTAATGGTGAGACCGATGCCGACCGCATCAGGAGACTAGAGGCCGCTTTGGCATCTATGGCCGAAGGTTTCACTAATCACCTCAACAACAACAACAACAACAACAACAACAACCATCCGCAGCAGACTGTGTTTGATCGCTTTGCTCGTCACCGTCCTCCGACTTATGATGGTGCGAATGATCCTACTGCGTTAGAGGCCTGGATTCGAGAGATCGAGAAGTTGTTCCTCGCTACTGGATGTCCTGAGGATCAGAAGGTGGATATCGCCACCTACTATCTGAAGGACGAGGCCGACAACTGGTGGGCTCTTGCTAGAGCTGGTCTGGAAGTTCAGCCAGGATATGGTTGGACTATTTTCTCTGAAGCTCTGAAGAAGAGGTTTTATCCTGAGGAGATGCGCTGGCAGAAGGAGCAGGAGTTCCTTCGTCTACAGCAAGGTTCCATGACCGTCAAGGAGTACACCAACAAGTTCGTGAAGCTGTCACGTTTCGTTACTTCTGTAGCTATGGACGAGGTTTCTAGGACCCGTCGCTATGAGAAGAATCTAGCTCCTAAGGTCCGGACTGCTATGTCTGGCATTCCTTCAACTTCTTTCCAGCAGGCTTACGATCGTGCTCTTAGCATCTATGATTCTGTCCTTGCTACCGAGGCTGAGGAGAGTGCGAAGAATAAGTTCATGAAGAGGCCGTATGTTGCTCCCAGTTCTTCCCAGAAGAAACAGAAGTTTGAGGCTCGTCCGTATGCTTCCCGTGACCAGAACCAGTTCAAGAAAAACGAATGGTGTTTTCGTTGCGGAAAAGCTTACCACCCGGGTACGACTTGTGCTCCCGGTACTCCTATCACATGTTTCACGTGCAAAGCTCCGGGACACAAGGCCGTTGATTGTCCCCAGAAGCCTAAGTTTGATACTCCTAAGGTTGAAGCCCCGAAGACTGGTCGAGTGTTTGTGATGAGTCGTGCTGAAGCAGATGCGAATCCAGATGTGGTTACGGGTACCTTTCTCGTTCTTTCTCTATCTGCTTTTGTTCTTTTTGATACGGGTGCATCGATGTCTTTCGTATCCGAATCGTTTTCCGTCCGTGCTGGACTTTCTTCTTCTTCATCCGTTCATACCTCTATATCCCTTCCTACGGGTGAGATTGTTTCTTGCTCCGTTCTTTTCAAGGACGTACCTGTCAGTATCGCAGGGGCGATCCTTCCTGCCGATCTCGTACAATTCAAACTCGGAGAGTTTGATGTGATTTTGGGTATGGATTGGTTATCTCGCTATAACGCTAGGTTCCTGTGTCGTGATCAGAAGATCGTGCTTAAGAGTCCTACAGGTTCGAGGGTTTCTTATCAAGGTGTTAGGGTTACACCTACGGTCAAGTGGGTTTCTGCTTTGAAGATGGTTAACATGGGTAGAAAGGGTCATCAGATCTATCTGTGCAGTGTCCATGGTGTTTCAGCTGAGCCTAAGCTAGAGGATATCCCTGTGGTTAGGGAGTTTTCCGATGTTTTTCCTGAGGATCTACCTGGTATTCCTCCTGAGCGAGACGTAGAGTTCTCGATTGAGTTGCTACCTGGAACTGGTCCCATTTCGAAGGCTCCTTATCGTATGGCACCAGCTGAGTTACAAGAACTTAAGAAACAACTTGAGGAGATGATCGATAAGGGTTTTATCCGACCGAGTGCTTCGCCGTGGGGTGCTCCCGTTTTGTTCGTCAAGAAGAAGGATGGTAGTATGCGGTTGTGCATTGACTACCGTGAGCTGAACAAGGTTACTATCAAGAATAAGTATCCTTTGCCGAGGATCGAAGATTTGTTTGATCAGCTCCGTGGTGCTAGTGTGTTCTCGAAGATCGATCTGAGGTCAGGTTACCATCAGATCCCAGTTAGGATTGAGGATATTCCTAAGACTGCTTTTCGTTCAAGGTATGGACACTATGAGTTCGTGGTGATGCCGTTTGGGTTGACGAATGCACCTGCTGTTTTCATGGATCAGATGAACCGCACTTTCAGTGAGTATTTGGATAAGTGTGTCGTGGTGTTCATAGACGACATACTGATTTACTCGAGAGATGAGGCTGAACACGAGAATCACCTTCGTGTTATCTTGGAGATTCTGCGTAGCGAAAGTGGTATGCTAAGTTCTCGAAGTGCGAGTTTTGGTTAAAGGAAGTTACCTTCTTGGGTCATGTGATATCTGGCGATGGAGTTATGGTTGATCCGTCGAAGATTCGAGCCGTGGTCGATTGGGAAAGTCCAAAGAATGTGAACGAGGTTCGGAGTTTCCTTGGTCTAGCTGGGTACTACCGTCGGTTTGTGCATGACTTCTCTAAGATTGCGAGACCGATGACTCAGTTAATGAAGAAGGAATCCAAGTTCATTTGAACCGAGGCTTGTGAAGCTGCCTTTCAGGAGTTGAAGAAGAGGTTGACTACCGCTCCTGTGTTGACTCTACCAGAAGAGGGCGTTGAGTTCGATGTTTTCTGTGATGCATCAAAGTTTGGGCTAGGCTGTGTCTTGATGCAGAAGGGTAAAGTTGTGGCTTATGCTTCCCGTCAGTTGAAAGTTCACGAGACGAACTATCCGACTCACGATCTTGAGTTAGCAGCAGTGGTGTTTGCACTTAAGCTGTGGCGACACTACTTGTATGGGGTCTCTTGCAACTTTTATACGGATCATAAGAGCTTGAAGTATATCTTCACTCAGAAAGACCTTAACATGAGGCAGAGACGTTGGTTGAGCCGCTTAACGACTACAAGATTGAGTGCAAAGATGTATCATGAGGGTAAGGCAAACGTGGTTGCCGACGCTTTGAGTCGCAAAGTGTGCCATGGTATGAGATCTGTGTTGGTGTTACCTGATGACTTGAGTCGAGAGTTCCAGAAGATGAGCCTTGAGGTAATTCTTCCTGGTACTTTAGATTTGAGTGCGATGGTTGCTGAACCCGAGATCCTGCATGAGATCCGAGTTAAGCAAAGAGAGGATGAATACTTAGAAGGAGTTCGAGTCGCTATAAGCGAAGGACGTGCCAAAGACTTCGACGTTGGACCTGATGATGGTCTACGATTCCATGGTCGTTGGTGTGTGCCTAGCTGTGAGGTCTTAAAATGTAAGATTCTCAAAGAGGCTCATAGTACTCCCTATTCGGTTCATCCTGGTGGTGATAAGATGTATAAGGATCTGAAGCTAAAGTTTTGGTGGCCGGGTATGAAGAAAGAGATCGCCGAGTTTGTGAGCCGTTGTTTGGTTTGTCAGAAGGTTAAGTTCGAACATCAGAGACCTGGTGGTCTACTGCAACCGTTGGAGATTCCCACATGGAAATGGGATTCGATTTCGATGGACTTCGTTATGGGTTTGCCGAGGTCGCCGAGGGGAATGAATGCGATTTGGGTCGTGGTTGATCGTTTGACTAAGGTCGCGCATTTCATTCCGATGAAGGAGACTTGGAGTCTCGAGGAACTAGCGAATGCTTATCAGCGTGAGATCATTCGTCTTCATGGAGTTCCTAAGGATATCATCTCCGACCGTGATCCGAGGTTTTGTTCTCAGTTTTGGAAGAAACTTCAGTTGGCTTTGGGTAGTGAGCTTAAGATGAGTACGGCTTTTCATCGCAACCGATGGTCGACCGAGCGTACGATTGACGCTTGAGGATATGTTGCGAGCTTGTGCTTTGGAGTTCCAAGTTAGTTGGGAGAAGAGTTTACCGCTTGTGGAGTTCTCCTACAACAACAGTTACCAAGCTAGTATTCAGATGGCTCCGTTTGAGGCACTCTATGGAAGAAAGTGTCGTAGTCCTTTGTGTTGGGACGATTCTAGTGAGGCTGTCGTTCTTGGCCCTGAGTTGGTTCAAGAATCGATTGAGCAAGTGAGGTTGATCCGCGAGAAGCTTAAGGCAGCCCAGGATCGACAGAAGACGTATGCAGACTTACGGCGTAGACCGATTGAGTTTGAGGTTGGCGATAAGGTTTTTCTTAAGGTTTCGCCGATGAAAGGTGTTAAGAGGTTTGGGCTTAAGGGAAAGCTTAGTCCTAAGTACATTGGACCGTATGAGGTGCTCGAGAGAGTTGGCGAGGTAGCCTATAGGTTGGCTTTACCTCCGAACTTGTCGAAGGTTCATGATGTTTTCCATGTGTCGCAGTTGCGTCGTTATCGCAGATGATCCTTCTCATGTTCTACAGGCTGATGTTATCGAGGTTGAGCCTAACCTGACTTATGAGGAACGACATGTTCGTATTTTGGAACGTCAGGAGAAGAGGTTAAGGAATAAGGTTGTACCTTTGGTTCGGGTTCTGTGGAGAAGTCAGAAGTTTGAGCAAGAGACTTGGGAAACCGAAGCGTCTATGCGAGAGAAGCATCCACATCTTTTCGAGTGAGGTAGTTCTCTTATCAAGTTTCGAGGACGAAACTTCTTTTTAGGGGGTTGGATTGTAACACCCCTAATTTCCATAATATAATTCTTTAATTTTATTTTCCCATATTTTATATTTTATTTTCGGGAAAATATCCGTTTGTCGTCTTTTGGGCTCGTTGGGCTCGAAAAACGGTGAAGACCCGTTTCTCTCTTGGGTCTCACGTGTGGTTTAGTGTATATGGGTGAGTTTTGGGCCTAAACCTAGAATAAACCCATGAGCTTCTCTATAAATATGAAGGGAAACCAAACCCTTGCTCTTCTTTTCTTATAATTCTCACAAAAACCCTAAACCTAGTTTCTCTCCCCCTCTTCTTCCTCGTGCCGCGCGCCACCCTCACCTAGGGTTTTGTGCCGTCTTTCTTCCTCCTCCGTTCTTCATCGTTCTTCGTGCTTAGATTGATCCTACTTCTTGGATTTATCTATCTTCTTCGTAAGTTTTTATGTTTCGCGTAGTTTTTATAGTTTTATAGTTTATATATATATAGTTAGTATATTTATTAGATTTGTTATCTTTGGCACGTGATGATTCATAAAGGCGTGGAAGTTGCTCCTGGAGAAGACGTTTATATCGTTGAAGACGATCTCTAGGGTTTATTTGCTTAATAAGGTAACTAGGTGTTTTCTTTTAATTGTGTTTATGCCAATTGATGTAATTAATATGATTTAATGATTGTCTTGTATGATTGGTACATGTTAGATTGTTTATGATCATGTTAAATTATGTTTTCGTATGTTTATATATGTTTTAATGTATTAGTTATATATCGTATGTTGTTTATGTGTTTATTATGGGTGTCATGAGCGAAATTAGGGTTTACGAATAAACCCTAGTGGCGGCATGATAGGCGGCCAAGGGTTCTTTCCAAAGTTATAGCTAAAGCTAGTATAACATGGATGATGATTCAAGTGTTATAGCTGAAGTTAATACAACTTTGGGTAGCTACTCTGGTTATGGCTGGACCCACTATAACATTGAAGTGCGAGTCAAGGTTATAGCTGTAACTAATGTAACTTTGGGATTATGGCTCAAGGTTATGGTTTATGCTAGTATAACTTTGTATTTCGTGTCAAGGTTATGGTTGAGGTAGTATAACTTCCGAGTTATATTTACTGAAGTTATAGTGGAGGTTACTATAACCTCGCATCCAGAGTTCATGTTATGGTTAGGGTTACTATAACATTGCATGGTTATTGTTAAAGTTATAGCTGAAGTTACTATAACATTGGTTACTTATATTTGTTTCACATGTTGTATCGTGTTCAACGTGTTATGTCCTTGTGTTGCATATATCTTTGGTTACTCTTGTTCATATGATAAGTAGGATGGTCAGTTATACTATCCTATGAGTTGAGTCGTGATGTTGTTCACGCATTTTAGTACGATCGGTTATCTTTGTTCATTTGTTTGTTGGATAGTTTGAATAGATTACGGTAGTTACGGTTATGTGCTATCGGAATGAACCAAAGCCACCCGTTGATGCGGGATTTATTTGGTACGTGTTCGGGATTGGGCGAGGCGGTGGTTATACGCTCTGTTCCCCGAGTGTCGTTCGGTTTCTGAGAGTCCGCCAGGTCTTAGACATATAGGGCGGTGGTTATACGCTATACATAGTACCGTGGAGGCAGTGGTTATACGCTCCACACCGATGGAGGCAGTGGTTATACGCTCCGTCAGCTAGAGGCAGTGGTTATACGCTCTGGCAAGTTAGAGGCAGTGGTTATACGCTCTAACGGGCGTTCACTCTATTCGCTATGCTTTGTTGCTAGCTTTATGCCTTCTGTTGTTGTGCATTGTGTGTCACCATGTTCGCTATGCTTTAATGCTAGCTTTGTGCCTTAGGTTGTTTGTGGGTCGTTTGTCTTTACTAGTCTTGTAAGTATTCATGGTCTAGTGATTGCATATGGTCTAGGTTTGCATTCGTCTAAGGTTGATAAGACGTGGTAAGCTTTGTTGGGTTTTCATGAGTATGGATGATCTCGCATGTTTACTGGTTTTGCATTTCAATTGTTAATGATTGTTGATTATATTCAATTGTTGTAAACATGACTGGGAGAGCATCTAGTTACTCCCGACTGATTGTCGACCCCCTTCTCAGGTTGTTCAGATTGTTGCTGTTTTGGGATGATATCTTGCTGGGAAGTTCTGTGCGGCGAGATGAATAATAAATTAGGAGTTTGCCTTTATGTTTTAAGAACCTTTCGAATAATGTATTAGTTTGTTTTGGATTTAGTAGCGAACCGGATTTGGGCTTGGTGTTTCCGCCACCTTGACCCTTTTATCAGTATCGTACTCTGATATTCTCTTTATATAAGTTTTCCTTTGTTTTATAATCCGGGTTGTTACAATCAGAGCCTCGTGCTCTTGATCGAGGCTAACCGCCTTAGAGTTTGATTCGTGGGTAATGGATTCCGAGAAACACTCCAAGATCCCGGTCTTTACCGGTTCGAATTTTGGATGGTGGAAACTCAAAATGGAACATTACATCAAAAGTATCGATTATCAATGTTGGAACATCATCCAAAATGGACCTCTTGCCATTGAGGAAACCGATATTCTTAACGGTTTCACCAAGACAAAAGAGGAAAGAAATTACAATGAGAACGACTTCAAGCTTGCCGAAAAGAATTCCAAAGCAATGTCGATTCTTCAACGTTGTGTTGGTGAGGGGGAAGTTAGTCGAATCTCCGGGTGTCCTACGGCAAAATCTATTTGGGATTCCCTTGTACTTGCATATGAAGGGACGTCCCAAGTAAGAAAACACCGCATTGACCTTCTCATGCAACAATATGAGATGTTTAGAATGTCAAAGGACGAGTCTTTAAATAGTTTCTCTTCTCGTTTTTCTTGTATTATTAATGAGCTTAAAAGTCTAGGAAGGAATTTCGAGTCCGAAGACATCATTCGAAAAATCCTTCGTAGTCTAACCCCTAAATGGCAACCTAAAGTCACCGCCATAGAGGAAGCTAAAGACTTGTCAACCCTATCTCTTCATGAACTAATGGGATCACTAATGGCTCACGAGTTTAACCTCGATAAGCATTCTAGTGAGTCATCAAAGGGAAAGAGTCTCGCCCTCACATCTTCTCCAAGTGATGAAGAAGATGAGGAGGAAGACGAATTTGCTATGTTCACAAGGAACTTAGCCGGGTTGGTCAATGGACAAGGTAACAAAAGGTTCACTAATAATTATTCGAAAAAACGCTTTCCTAAGAAACGACCTACCTCCACCGTGGGATGCTTTAAATGTGGTGATAAAACTCATCAAATTAAAGAATGTCCCAAGTGGGAAGAAATCAAATCTAAGGAAAGAAGAGAAAAGGCTAAAAAGGACTATAAACATAGAGTCATGAGTGCTATATGGGGAATGTCCGACTCCGAGGAAGATGAGGAACTCATCGAGGAGGAACTTGAGGCTAAAATGTGTCTTGCAAATCATGATAAAGAAAAAGTCTCAAAAACCTCAAAATTTGAACACTTAAGATGCCTCATGGCTAACCCCGACGATTCCGACTCCGATTCCGACAACGAGGTAAATCATCTAAAGGCCAAGGCTAGAACTTACTCCAAAGAGAAAGTATGTAAGCTTCTTGACCAACTTTTTGATAAGTGTCGGTTTCAAAATGATAAACTTGAGATAATGCAAAATGAGATTGAGGAAATTGCTCAAGAGAACTTTAATCTGAAAAATGAACTAAAAGCAATAGACTGCGTCACTGTCACCTCTGAGGCATATGATGAAGTTAAAAGAGTCAACAAGTTAAAAAAACATTTGACTAAAGAACTAGAGCGTCTTAGGTCGACACCCACGGACGTCTCTGACCTTGAAAATGTCAACACTACCTTGGTGATGCAAGTTTCCTCACTAACCAAGGAACGTGATGATCTTTTGAAGGTCAAAG